>NC_081407.1:574551904-574754289 GCF_030272615.1 Cryptomeria japonica | reverse complement strand
ATAAGAAATAAATTCACGTACTTCTATAGAAGTGCAGACATAGTTGTAGTGGGGTATAGTTGTAGTGGGGTATGGAGGGAGAGAAGAAGAGAAAGAGGGATGGGGTATGGAGGAAGGGATAAGGGGAGGAGTGAGAGAGAGAGAGGAGAGAGGAGAGGAGGAGAGAGGAGAGAGAGAGAGAGGAGAGACGTTGTATGCGTTTGAGAGGGAGAGACGATACACTTACATGTGTATATATATGTTTAATATATTATATGTATATATACAATGTCATATTATACACATATAATATATTACATATGTTATATGAATATACACATATTATACATAGAATATCATATTATACAATAGCGCGTACGTGCTGTTTAATGGGAAACACGCGCGTACGCGCTTCTTACACTATAAATACCCCGTACGCGCTTTTTAAACCATACGTACCCCGTACGCGCTTTTGACTTTTTAGGCTTGGAAATAGGCCTGGATGACAAAGCTACAGATTGGAAGTTTGATTTCCCTCCATTTTTCTCATTTTTGACGTGTTTTATTTTATCAACTTGGTTTATCGACTTTGTCATCATCAGGTTTACACTTCATAAAGTGGGTATTTCTAAAATTGCCACCATATTTTCACCCATCTTCTGAGCTTTCTAACCATATAATTTTTTTTCAATTTGAACAACAATAACATATTATTATTGAATTTCTTTTACTAGTGTCTCCATAGTTCTCACATACATAGGTGCACCATTTTTTGAATAACTTTTGATATACGTATCCAAATTTAAAAAACTTTATATATTATTGTAGTGCACTGGATTCTTTACAATTTGAAAAAAAAATTTGTATTTTCGATTTGTTTAGTGCAACATATGCTTCGCGTACGAACAGGTACCGAATTTTCAGGATGTGCTCGATTGGAAAAATCATTAAAAAAAATACTCAACAAAAAATTATAAAAAAACACACATCTTCTAGTGCTCACTCTTAACTATCTTTTTGCCAAAGGATTTGTCAAAATACTAAATCTAACTATGACTTTTTTGATGTGCACGTTAGATACTATGTTATGTTTTTCAGAAAAAAAATAGGGTCAACTTTTTGTGCGCGAAGGATTTGACCCCCTTAATCTTATCCAATTTTGAAAAAGTTTGGTAGTTTGGAAACTAGATTCAGAGTACTACAATATTTGTTCTTTGATTATCTTCATATCTTGAGTGGATGACTTTCAAATTTTGCCTCTAAGTTCAGGTTCACCTGATTTCAGAAAAAAAGTGTCCACTTATACCCCCCTTTTTGACCACCATCTTTGTGCACTTACCCAAGTATACTTCATGACTTGGCAAAGTGAAGTGAACTTCATGTTTGAACAATTTGGAGTGAACCTCATGCTTGCGAGATTTGGAGTCAACTTCATAAGTTGACAATTTGAGCGAACTTCATGAGTTACCTTTCTGAAGCGGACTTCATGATTTCATCCCTTGGAGCGAACTTGAACTTCATCAGTTCACCTTTAGGAGCGAAATTCATGAATAAGGTTTTGGTTGAATTGCATCTTCAGGTTTCATGAGTAAAGTTGGGAATAAAAGGAATGGAGTAAATTTGAGAACATCAACTTCATGAATTTAACCTTTGGAGCGAATTTTCCTTCATGACTTCATCTTTTTGAGCGAAATTCTCTACTTCATGAATGGCTAAGTTGGAGCGAAATTTATACTTCATGAGTTTAGCAAGTGGAGCAAAAAACATACTTCATGAGTTAAGCAACCCAAGCGAAATTCCTACTTCGGGAGTTGAAGAATTGGGAGCGAACTTCATGAATCAAGGAGGAGGAGCAAATTTCATACAAGACTGAACTTCATGAGTTGATAATCACAAGCGGACTTCAAGATGGAGACCTTTGGAGTATATTTCATGTTTGAAACAACTTCATGAGTCGGAGTGATGGAGAAAACTTCAGGTTTGAAGACTTTGGAGTGAATTTCATGTTTGGAAAAGACCGGCAAGCCTAGCAAGCAAGGCAATGGAAATAAGATTTCATGTGCATACCCCTTAGATCGAAATTTACGAATTCATTAGTTGTTGTTTTGGAGAAATTTTTTTTGCAACTTCATGAGTTGCCAAGTTGGAGCGATTTTATAACTTCACGAGTTCAAGGTTTGGAGCGAAATTTCTACATGGGTGAATTTCATGATTTAGAAGATTGGAGCGAATTTCATGAATAAGCAAGGTGATTGAAACAAGTTACAAGTACACACCATCTAGAGAAATCTTCATCTTCAAGCCTACACAAGCAAATCTCAACTTCATGAACTTCACAAGCTCAACATGCAAGAGTAAACTTCATGATTTAACCTCCATGAGTAAACTTCACAATTTGAAGGGTATGATCAAAGTTCAAGAAAATGAAGAAGATTAAGGCGAGAGAAACTTAATGAACATCAAGGATGTAATACACTTCAAGAGCTCCTCTTCACAAGCAAAAAGTAACTTCAAGTGTCCCTTTATGAGGGCAAATTCTCTCTCTATATGCTTTAATTAAATCTACATATCAAGTATTGTTGGTGTAAATAATTATTCATCTTGGATATTATTACACCTTACTTAAGTTTACTTAGGAAATGATTTTCATAGTAGTTTGGGTATGAGACACTTGGGTGTTTGTGCCACATTGGGATAGTGTGTGTAGGAGAAATTCCACCTTTTATGGTGTTGATCTTGTTGTTACACTCCACATTCAATGGGTGATCCACCTCATGTGGACTATTATATTATTTCTCCTACCTACCCACACCTATTTCCTACCTACCCTTGTTTCTTATTGAGCCACATGTCATGTTTGTGTGCTCACATATCCCTAGCCTTGCCTATATAAGCAAGCTCATCTACATTGTATGTAACTATTGAATCATGTTATTGATCATTTTCTATTGATGAGAATACAGTTTATTCTTGTCCCATATTATGTCTCTATTTTGTACATTTCATTGAGCTCTTGATCTTGGCAAAATCTCACATGGTATCAGAGCCATTGGGGCTTCATTGATTCGTCTTGAAGAGGCATTATTGTGATGTCAAGAGGCAAATCTGAGGAGCAGCATCTTTTGGAGGCGTCCTAGACCAGATCCGACCCCGCCATTACGTCCAGAAGGCCGTTTCCATGAATTTTGGTTATAAAGTCTGCCTATTTTGGTGAGAAAATTTTTTTCCCCAATTTTGCCATAATCATACGGATTTTCGAAATTTTTTATATATTGTTCGAAAAAAAAAAAAAAAAAAATTTCATTTTTCTGGAAATCTTTTAGAAAAATCAAAATAAAAAAAAATTGAAAAAAAAATTCCAAAAAAAATCATCAAAAAAAAAAAAATAATCAAAAAGCAGTTTTTGGGGGTCCGCAGACCCCCCCGTACCTGCGTATTGCAGCTTGCAGGTTGCGTACCTGTACCCGCCGCTGACAGGTACCCGCTACGCCAACGACGCTGCCCGTACCCTGCGCCTCGTCCCACGCCCGCCGCCGCCGCCACACCGGCACCCAAGGTCCCCGCCGGTACACGCCGCGTCCTCCCGGCTCCACACCGGTCCTGCCGTCACCGCCTCGCTCCGCACGCCGGCCTCTCGGCTCCGGCGCCTCACTCCCCGACAGTCAACCTAACCCGGCGAATCCCGCGTCCGCCACGTGGCAAGCGACCACTAGCCCGCGGGCAAAACCCGTCCGTACGACAACCGAGTCATCCGCCACATCATCTGTATGGCCGCCGCGTCATCTGCCACATCAGATTTCCGTACGCCACCGTACAATGCCACGTCAGCATCCGTACTGCACAGTCACCTGCCACGTCATTTGTCCGTATAGTATGGACGCCTAGTCAGCAGAGGGCGAAGTTTTGCGACGGTCATATGGCCGTCAAATTTAACCCAGTGACTTGCTGACATCAGCGCCACGTCAGCATTTTTCAAAAATTTGGCAGGCCCCTCTCATTTGCATTTTTGATTTTGCAGTTCAACTTCAAATGGCCATAACTTGCTCATTTTTGCTCCTTTTTGGGTGCAACTTTTTTTGAAATGGGCTAGAATTTTGTGCTCTCCACAGTGGTGAAGAATTTTTTTGATTTTGATGCACGGTTTTTTCAAAAAATGCAGTTTTTGGTGACTGTACCTGAGTAATCCTAGTTTTTGCAACTTCAGAGGCTTCGTTTGGGGTCATACGACCTCCTTTTCAAGTGCCATTTTTTTTGAAAGTGTGTATTTTTTCGTCTACTTTCACATGATGCTATCAGATTGATGCCATTGTAAGTAGAAATTGTACTTTTAGATTTTGGCCATTTTGGCTCTCTTGGTACTTGTATATTTGCTTGAATCTCAGTTAGATTCATTGCACTATTGATTGAAGTCTCTTGTATCTCATTTGAGAAGTTGTAAAATTTGCATCATAAGTCCACTTTGCCTTGTTTTGCAAGTGGCTCATTGTAATCGCACTAAGTATAAAGTGTCAAAATCATCACTTTGGGGGGGGTACTTTGATTGAGTGAATTTGGGGGGGTGTTTCTTGTTCTTTTGTTCTCTTGTGTTCCTTCCTTTTTGCTGCTATGGGTTCTTCTAAGTTTCCTCTCTTAACTCCACATAATTATGCTACTTGGAAAATTGATGCATGGAGTAAACTTATGGAAAAAGGACTCACTCATTACATTGATGGAACTATTATTGCTCCAGTTGATCCTAAGGTTGATCCAGTTGGTCACTTGGATTGGCTCACTAAAAATATCATGGCAATTGGTACCTTAAGAAAGTATGTATCAAAGGATCTCATTTTTCATATTGAGAAATGTACTCTAATCAAGGATGCTTGGAAAAAGTTTCAAGACTTGTATGGTCAAGTTGATGAGATTAGGGGATATCAAATTGATAGTGATCTCACCATGTTAGATCCCAAGAACTTTGATACTATACAAGATTATGTCACTAAAGCAAATGAGTTGAGGGCACAACTCAAAGATTGTGGCATTGATAAGAAGGATACTCAATTGATATTCAACTTGATAGGCAAGCTTCCACAAGAATATGCAGCATTTGTTTCTAGTTTCCAAACCCATAGGATGACAATGGGTTCAAGCTACAAAATGCCTACATTTGATGCTTTCAATGAAATGTTGATGATGGAACAAACTAAGTTGATAAGCATGGGCATTCTTAAGGCTTCTAAGTCTCAAGCATTAGTGGCAAATCAAGGGAACAAAGGAAATCAAGGAAAGGACAACTCAAACAAGAAGAAATGGCAATCAAAGCCTAAGGAAAAAACACCATCTTCTCCAAAACAAGGAGATTCATCCTCTTCCAAGAGAAATAATTCACCAAAGAGGGAGAGACCTACTTGTGCTTATTGTAAAAAGATTGGTCATGAGGAGCATCGTTGCCATTCTAAGAAGATTGATGAACTCACACATATCATCAAAAAGCATAACATTGATTTGCCTAAAGTCTACAAGAAGGATGATTCATCAACTTCCACTTCCTCACATTCAAAAGGAAAAGGGCAAGAATTCATGGCTTCTACAAGTGGAAAGACTCACTCTTTTGGAACAAGAAAAGGAAAAGCTCTATGTGCAACTATCAGTCATGATTCAGAGAGATGGCTTCTAGATTCAGGGGCTTCTCATCATATGGCATCTTCGCAGTCTATGTTCTCTACATTTGAGCCTTGCACCATGCCATAGATTTTGATGGGCAATCATACATACATGGATGTGATTGGGAAAGGATCTATTGACATTGGGGATAACTCCTTCAATGATGTGTTGTGTGTACCCCACTTGACAAACAATCTCCTTTCTATCTATCAAATCACACATGGCGCAACTAAGAGAGTTGTGGAGTTCACACCTGACTCAGTTTTCATTAGAGACATGGAGACTAGAGCTATCATTGCGACTGGGGTGGTTGATCATGCATCTCGGTTATACTCCTTTTCAGATTTTGTTGATGATGATGATTTCACATTTGATGATTCTACACATGATGATCACACTTTTTGTGATGGTTCAGATTTTGAGGAGAACTTTGGGAACTTGAACATGGGGATTCTCATATGTGACCCCATTCTTGAGCCTTGTATTTCATCTCCTCATATTGATATCACATCACCTATTGCACCTGATGATGCAGATAGTGCGATAGTTTTGCCTTCATGTGATTCAGTGTAGCAGGATATTCATTGTCTTCCAGCTTCAGATTCATGGGATGATTACTTAACAGATATTGCAGGTTTGTTTGTGGAATCCTACATTGCAGATTTGGGAGACATCATTGATGACATTCATCTTCTCTTTGATGAAGGTGATCCTTCTTCGATTGTTGCGAGGGCACACTCTGATCCTCTTGTTCATTCTCTACATGATCATTCTTTCGAGGTTGACATGATTGTGGATACTTATGTACAACAGTTGGAGGAGGTATCTTTATGTTTTGAAGAGACATGTGAGTCTTTGGGACATGTTCTACATCCATCTCCACTAGATCTTGGAGTGCCTTTTTCAGCAGTGTGGCACAGTTTACCACCTTTGGAGGGGGTATCTTTCAGCATCGACATGGTGACACTTGAGCAGTTTTCAGAGATTCCTTTCATCATGAGTTTTCTTCATACATCTTCCCTTCATGATTGGGGAGACTTCATGGATACACCTTTGGTTTTGTTTCTTCCTAAGGGGAGGAATGTTGTTCGATGTTCGTGGAGCAGTTTCTTCATACATCGAGCTTCTATCATTGGTGCAGATTCCACATTGAGGGGGGGTTCCTAGCTTCTCTTCTTCTCTCATATGGGGGGGACTTTTTCCTCACATGGGGTTTTGTCCTTCACATTCTTCTATGAGAGTTCTCTTGTATGTTTTTCATCTCTCTTTTGGGGGAGGGTTTTTTCCCATTGGGTTTTTCTCTCTTTCCCCACTTTGTGAGAGTTTTCATTGCATTGGTTTGCATGCATTTGCATTTGTACATGGGTACCTAACATGGCCTCGTAGCTGGGACCCATCTTGCATTGCTTAGTTGCATTGTAGACTTAAGTGCATTCCCCTAAGTTGCACTTAAGGGGGGGTGTTGGTGTAAATAATTATTCATCTTGGATATTATTACACCTTACTTAAGTTTACTTAGGAAATGATTTTCATAGTAGTTTGGGTATGAGACACTTGGGTGTTTGTGCCACATTGGGATAGTGTGTGTAGGAGAAATTCCACCTTTTATGGTGTTGATCTTGTTGTTACACTCCACGTTCAGTGGGTGATCCACCTCATGTGGACTATTATATTATTTCTCCTACCTACCCACACCTATTTCCTACCTACCCTTGTTTCTTATTGAGTCACATGTCATGTTCGTGTGCTCACATATCCCTAGCCTTGCCTATATAAGCAAGCTCATCTACATTGTATGTAATTATTGAATCATGTTATTGATCATTTTATATTGATGAGAATACAGTTTATTGTTGTCCCATATTATGTCTCTATTTTGTACATTTCATTGAGCTCTTGATCTTGGCAAAATCTCACAAGTATATTGGATACTTGCTTGTTTGTTTTGCAAGAAATAAAGAAAGGAATAAGGAGATCACACAAGAAACATTCAAAGACATGAAGAGTCTCACAAGAAAAGGAGTTTGGAGTTTCGAAGGAGGAAGACAATGGTGGCATCAGAAGTACATCAATACTTCAAAACTAAGGTCTACACCTTGCTCATCTATGATCAAGGCATTCAAAGAGCAGATAATTTAAGAAGAGTTAATCAAAGTTTGTCTCTCATCATCGTCATCCCTTTAAGTAAACTGGATAATGTTGAGTATTAAGAGATATCTCTCAACATCCCTTCATGATGATGAATCAAATCGAGTCCACAAAGTGCAAGTTGGAGGTGGAATCCTAGTCATCATCCCAGTCACTACCACTCACCAACTAGAGGGGTTCCACATCAACATGTCTAGATGCAATGTACCTGACTCACCAGTGATGACACAAACTTCGAGGTGCCTACCCGTGATATCTATTGGTCCATACTTTCTGAATGTAATTTTCTCATTGGCTAAGGAGAGTTTGTTGTAACAAACCCTAATTAGGGTTTTCGTTGTAAAATCCTGAGCATTGATGGGGATTCAATCCTGGCCGTTCATTGTAAATAAACTCTCTATAAAATCTCAAACTCTTCATTTGTAAAGGTTAAGAGTTGGACAATAGTCAATAGATAGTCTTAAGAGAGTAGAATAGAAGTTAGAGTAAAGTAGGAAGAGAAGGCATAAATTGTTGCCTAAGTTGTAAATCAACTCCATTTTCATTGAAGTTATGGTGAAGTGTGTTGTTTCATAAGAATGTGCATGGTTTTTTGTTGGATCTTCACGTTAGATGATAATTTATTAGATTAAGTGGAAGAATTTGTTGAATGTATTTGTGTGGAATCTGCCTAGTCCATACCACTAGCCTCTTATTGATTGTAAGAGCTTCTTGTGGGGTCAACTGGAATGATATGAGCTTAATTTTGAATCGTTCTACACTCATTGCTTATGAATTAACTTGAATGGTGATCAATGTTTGATGGTATTGATTCAAATATCTTTGAAATGTCCTTAGAAGATTGCACTGAGCTTGTGTCAAATTGTTCAAGTTAATGGTGAGACCTCGCTCGGTAGGGTTCCATATAGTCATTCATCTATGTTCTTATATTTTAGGCCTTATAATAGACCTCCCCAACCCTTTACCTTTTGTCATTTTTTAAAACTCAAGCTATTTTAGGATAAAACAAAGCATCACAAGATCGCAACATTAGATGATCTAAGTTCTAGTAATTCAAGCATTCGAATGTAAGTCCCCTTGTGATTCTAGCATAATCACATCAACCAACAGAGCTTATCCACACGTAGTGATCCTACATTCATGAATCTTGGAGTCATCTTGAATGATCCTTAAGCTAATCTTCAACATCTGAGAGATTTTTTTCAAAAGAGGATAAGATACAAATAGTATTTTATTTTGTGTTCGCATGTGCCTAAAAAACACATCAACACATCCTAAAACACAAAAAAACCTCACAAAACCTAAGGGGCTGACTCGCAAAACCCAGTCCTATCAATTACATTTTTCCAATCATCAAACAAGAACTTGTTAGCATCGTTGTTAGCATCGTTGTTCGCAGTGCGCTCTCTCAAGAGGGAGAGAGTGAGGGCCGAACTATGAAGGACCTGCAAGGAGAAATTTTTGAGACATGCAATCTGGGAGTCCCTGACCTCCACCTTATGTTTCAGAACCTTGATCTCCTCAAGAATGGCCTTCATGTCCAACAACGGCCCTAGGTTTTCAATCCTCTGCAAAATATCCCAAACATCAGAATGAATATTTTTGAGTTTTTCCATAGTCGGCATTCCCTGGGGGATATTAGTCTTTTTCTCATCACCCTCCCTATTGATAGTCTCTGCCATCGGGTCAACTTTTTCAATTTCCACCATCTTAGCCAAATCCACAACAAGAGCACTGACCCCTTGGGCTCCCAAGTCCTCCAGGTCCGCCACATTCTTGTTCTCATCACCTTCTCTGTTCACAGTCTCCACTGTCGAGTCCACTTTTCCCATCTCAGCCATCTTAGCCAAATCAGCATCAGGAGCTCTGGTCCTCTGGGCCCCTAAATCATCTAGTTTTGCCATTTTCATCACTTCGTCCGGGTCCACCAGGTTGATAGTCACCGCAGGTTCCATATCCGACTTAGCATTAGCAGCCTCATTGAGGGGCCTAGAGGAACCCAAATCTTTAAGGTCCCCCCCTCGCCATGTCCTCAATCAAGCCTTCGTTAGGATTAGAGACATCTTTAAATTTTGCCTTTTTCTCTGAGGAGCTTTTTGACGCTAACCTGCGTGACCTCCTTTTGCCTTCAGTGTCAGGGGAAGGGCTTTCTTCTTCAAATTCTTCAGATGAAGAATTGTACTCAATGATAATTCTTCTCTGTTTCATAGGGGCTTTCCTTGTTACCCACTCATTATAATCACATTTATTATGTGACAAAAGATCTCATCAACCAGTGGGGATCTAAGAGTTGAGACCTTAAATGGGGTTGAGGGGTTACACCCCTCATGGGGTCTTGGGGGTAACTCCTATCAAGGTTGGGGGGTAGTGTCACTCATAGGGTTCTAGTGATATCTCCCCTTGTGGGAGTTTGGGGACAATGTCTCCAATGAGGTTGAGGGTTAGTGCCCCTTTTGGGTTTGGGGGCAACATCCTTGAAATGTTTTTTGTCACAATATGGGGTGAGCAAATCCTTAAGGCATGTGCTTTTTTCTGACAATTTTATCACTCAATTGTGAGATAAGGTATTTTATTATTTAACACTTTTGTTTATGAAAATATTTTTTAATCTTTAATTTTTTTTTGGTTCATCTTGGGGTGGCGCTTGGGTTTGCATACCCTAAATCACCAATTGTGTGCTCTAAAGGGTTTCCAATCATCTCTAATCAAATGCTTAAAATGCAAAAATTATAAGAAATTTAACATTAGGCAAGAAAATAAAATTATAATTATGTAGGTTAGTTTTTTCACAAAAGAATGCAAGTTCTTAGTAAATTATTAGTTAGTTTTTATAAAAAATAGTTGTGAGTTTAAATTTTTTTTTGTCAATGAGTAACTCATTGTGATATCAATAGTGATGATCCGTGATAGAATTTATTTATACTATGTATGCCAATTTACTTAAATAGAGTGAATCACATGATCATGGAAACTTTGAGTTGTGAGTTATCCCCTAACTAGATCCCTGATGTGCATTCTTATTTAATGAACTCTCGAGAGAGTCAGTAAATGTTTGATGTTATTGTGTTAAGATTGTTGGGTTGCAGCATAAGTTCCCCAACCGGCCTCTTGTGATAGTGCTGTTGGTTAATGAAATTCTTTTTAAGTTAGTAGAATTATTATATTTGGGAATGTTATTGCATTATGAATTGAAAAGTGGTAAGGTTTTCATGTGTGCATTATAAGTTGAGATAAACCTTATGAATGTGAACATGAAATTATTGATTTATTATGATGATGTTGATTAACTTCATGCAATGAGAAAGTTGACGTGCTAAAGAAATTATTAATGTGCGAAAGAGAGATTCCAGTGGATGTTTGGGAATACTTGTTATTGGAAAGTTGTGTAAATTTTGCATAATCATATGCGGAGAAATGGTTTTTCTATAGGTAAAAGTGAAATTATAATGTACTCCTTGTGAATGTGAACATCTTGTACCAGTGCTGATGATGAATGTTGTGAATTCCCCATAATTGCATTACGTACCCATTGGAGAGAGGCACCATGTACCCCTCGATGGACGATGTGTTTAACAAGGATATGGTGAAACTATACTATTTATGTGTGTTTGCTTGTTTGTTACCCTATTGAGTGCCAACCCACGGGTTGATAAGTCAATATGTGCAGGGGTAGTAGACGCAACATAGTTCTTTGGGAGGCTTTGGTAATATGTTCTAATATTGGCATGGTGTGACCGTAATCATCCACCCTCCTAAGGAAAGTACTGACTACTTCCCCTCATGAATGGAAGATTGACTAGTTCATAGTAATAGCCTATTCCCCACGATTGTTGAGGGATATTGGCAGTTGGTATGAGCTAGCAGTGACAGGTTTTCTCTTGCTCTCTTATTTTTTGTATATATGATCTAGCATGTAGAGATTGAGGTATCCCCTCTTGTAATGGATATTGTATCTACACTTGTTTCGACATGATGCCATGGAACTCCAGGGTAACCCATACCACTATGGGCAAGGTAGATGAGGATAAGTTTCTGTTTGGATGTTTGTTTTTAACAAGGATATAAACTTTCATAGCTTCCTGACACTTCTTTTAATTACTATAAACTCTAAAGAGTATTTGATTCCACATATCATCAATCAACAGTATATTTATCCTGACCAGATATTCACTGTTGCAAGAACTTGCAGTTTAAATAAAGGTACTTAAAATATGAAGTTATAACAGGAGTAGAAAATATTATATGTCTCTACTCATGTTTAATTAAATATCACACATTCTTGTTTAAACCTCTTCAAGATGCCATCAATTATTTGTTCTTCTGTGCTTTGAGAAAGGTGCATGGATGAGATACAAAATATTTTGATTTTGTAGTGTTTGAGTCCATGAATCAAATACGAGGAGAGATAGAGTAGTTACAGTGGGGAATGGCTTAATGCCTGTTTTACATGGAAAGAAGAGTATCAATACAAGTTGCAAATGGGATACATAAATAAGGACCGGGTAAAATCATTAAATGGATTCAAGTTGCCTTGTCTGTTTATCCACATGTTTGTACCTGTTACCACAGTTTCTTCTTCCTTCAAGAAGATTTTTTTGAATTTAATCGTTGCACCATGTGAAGTATCAACTTGAAAGCATTTGATAGTTTATTAAGATCTCAGTCCGCAAATATCGAAGTCATGGATGCATTGTTACAGGGTATAGGAAAAATGATAGTCCATGGAATTCAAAAAGGAAGGGATTAGTTTACATGGGGGAGAGTTCTCAAGCTTAAAAGGTGAAGAAACACAGTCATAAGAGCACAAAAATAAGTGACAAGAAAAGCAACATTCTGCAAGGATTTCATAACTTGTATAATAGCATAAAGGGCAGCTCGTGATTTATTGAGTGGACAACAAGTAATGCAAAGTCCAAGGAAGTTGTTTACAAACTTAGAGATTTCCCACTGCAAAACAGTAAATCATAGTCATGAAGGAGCTTTTGCAAAGACTCTGAACAAAGGCTAGATTTTCTTGGAGAGTAACGAGAAGCAACTTATGATGGCTTTATGAAGCCAATAAGCCAACAATCTTAATAGGACAGCAGCAATGAATGTTATGACAATCAACTTATCAAGAGCCATGATGATGAGATCAGATTAAATGAGAAGGCTTTTAAAAAGTTGCAATGGGCAAGTGTTGGATAGTCAAATGAGCTAATTTATAAGTTTATGACAGTGAACATTGAGAAGTCAAAGTTGATATTGTTGATTTTCATAATAAAACCTTTCAATCGGAGGTTGAACTTTTGAAAAGATCACTGGCTAAGTGTAGGAAACAAAAGAAAGAAGTGATGGAAAGGGAGAGTGAGTTGCAAGATGAGAAGACTACAATGCACGAGTCTCTTCAAAATGTGAGCAGTGATTTTGTAAAATGAACAACATAGAAAGAACAGTCATGCTGCAATCAATATGACAATTATAAAACAACTAAAAAAATTAGTATAATGAGGTCTTAGGGTTACCAGGGGCAGATATGAGGTGAGTATAATCACTTAATGGTTAATCACATGTAGCCAGCAAAAAGGAACAACCCTTAACCCGTCCACCATAGAGCATTGTATTGAAGATTGCCTAAGAATTTTGGTACGAAATGGCTCACAAAGTTGAGGTGAAGGAACATGGTATGACCGATCAAGTCAACCTCATGACAGTCATGTAATTTTGCTTTATTTGAAGGTTGCGATGAAGCATATTTATCCAATTTCTATCTTTAAAATTTAAATCAGAATGAGAGATTACTCCTCCCAAGCATGGAGTGGAATTCATATGACTTTTGAAGAGAAATAATCAATAGCGTCTCAATAATGACAAATGGATGCACATAGGGAACAAAGGGTAGTCACCGAATTTTTGTTTGATAACCATCATATCAGGTGTCTATGATAGTGGTATAATTACAAAACAGTGAGCAGCAAAGAGCTCGGAGGATTGTCACTCTAACATGAGTCATTAAAAGAGATTATAAAGGAGTGGTTATGTGACAATATGCAGGGTCATAAAGTGAAGGGGTTGCTAACTGTACCAGTGATTCAAACACAAAATGCAAAGAGGAGCAACATTAATGATAAACAACAAAAAAAATCAGTTAAGGCAAAACACAATGAATAAGCCTGTAAGTGTTGAAGATGGAAAGCAAGGATAGCATGTCTGTTGATAGTGAAGAAAATGAGAGTATGATTATAAAATTACCATAAATGGGATCTCATATGAACAGTGCCACAGTCAACTAAGTTGTAGACCTAAGCTAGCTGAGAGAAGCATTGAATGTGCTAGTCAAATGTTGGCAATAATCTAGTTTCTTGATGAAGAACGCAAGAAGGCAGACCTATCCATGGCATTATAGTGTTCAGCATGTCAAGGACAGTTATTTTTGAGATGAAGAGAAACTACAAAGATATGCTTTTTGAGAGGAAGAGGGCAGGTCCTGATAATGCCAAGGACTGTGATAATATTAAGAACAAACCATTCAATATCAGAGATGGTGAAGAATGAATAGCGATGGTCAATTTACTTGCAATGGACAAAGTTTCTTGTGTACAAAGTAAGACAGAGTTTTGATGTTGAAAGATAGTGTCCAGTTAAAAAGAAGAAAGCACTGAAGGTCCCCTTCACCTCCCAAAGAGTTGGTGAAATCTCCCGTTGACTATTAGAGACGACTCCTTGGTTAAAACAATTAGAAGTTGATCCCACTTCTACCAAAATGTGGCAAAACCAAGTATTATTTTGGAGTTGATATTCGATGCAAGAGTCGGTGCTACAGTTATAAGAGGATCCAATCCAAGTAAATCATCAATATTTGTCCTTGATTGTCAAATAGATGCTAGGGATTGTACACCTAATACCACCTAATACCACAATAATATTGGTTGTAGAAGATGATGAATGCAACACAAGTGCAGTGGAACTACCATTGTAATCGAAAACAATATTAAAAAAGGAACTATTTGTTGTAGTTCTTCTATTTCCTCCTTCTTTGATGTACTTAAGAATATATCATTATCAGATATTTCAGTTCTTTAATTTGGGAAGACGCTTTTGTCAATGATGTTTTAGTTACTAGAATTCCAATATCTTTAGAAAATTTGAATGGTCCACAATGTTCCTGTTGATGTGTGTTTTATGCACATGCAAGCATCAAAATAAAATACCAAAGTAATTTACCCTCTCTTGAACAAAATCACCTTAGATGCTAAGGGTAAGATCAACTAAAATGATTCCAAGGTTTCTACAGTCAGGTCTTGATGAGTGGGTAGCTCAATGGTTGATGTGAATTGTTGTTTTCACTTGGGGACTTACACAATTGTTCGAATCAACTTTGTATATCATGAATGTGGAATAGGTGTGCTGATAACTTAGGATTTTGCAATGAAGCTCTTGACTTAATTCTAACAAGACTTTCTAAAAAAAAAAGGACAAAAAGGAATAGGGTTCAAGAATTCTATTCTAAAACCTAGAATGCAAGAAGTGAGGAACAAATTCAATGGAATCAAACTAGGTAAGGTCTCACCATCAAGTCAAACAAATTTTGACACGAGCTTAGTGCAATCATCTAAGGTGTATTTCATAGATTTTCAAATTACTATGATCAAACATTAACACCATCCAAGTTGATGTATAACAATGGATGTATAATAATCAAAGTTAAGATTGCATAAATTTTCAATTGACCAAACAAGGCGCACTTACAATCAACAAGAGGTTAGTGGTATGTATAAATAGATTCCACACAAATACATTCAACAAATATTTCATTCAATCTAATAAACATTGAAATCAAATTCTAAACTAAAACTCTAATCTAACTTAGAGGAATTGAGAACTTTGAATGCAAGACAACACTTAAACAAAAATCACCATCAAGTCAAACAATGATTTATATTCAAACCTGCAACATCTACCAACAATTCTAAAAAATCTCTCTTACAAATGAGAGGCAATGGGGTATATATAGAGTCTCATACAAAATCGATGACCAAGATTAAACCAAAATCAAGGGTCAAGATCATGCCAACAAAGCCCTAGAATTGCCCTAATTAGGGTTTACATAAAAAATGGAGCCACCAACATATGGCCCAATAAAAAGACACCTAGTCATCAAATAGGGAATCTTCTAGAAGATTTTGGCTTGCATCTCTTTCTCTCACAGCATAATCCAAGAATGTAGCCAATACAAAATCTACTCCTCCATGGAAATGTCAGGTAAGGTATCCTGTTGTAAATCAATCACGTCCAACACATCTAAGAAATGATCCAAGGTGTTCTCCCAATCTCTTGCACGAGCTTTTGCGATTTATGAACATGAATCAACAAAGACACTAAGTCATCCATATGACTCTTCTTTAAAGAGTCCAACTGATTGAAGTACATGAACTTCATATTGTCTCTCAATTCTGCTAAGTGTAACCCACTGGCTTCAGTGACATCAACTCCCAATAATTCCTCAATTGAGGCAAGGACCTTCAATTGAATATCGTGAATTGATCCTTCCATCTCTGCATAATCCTTTTGTGCGTGTTCATAAGTTGATTTCTTCATGGCCAAAGAGTAATACCAGTCATGACATTGAATGAAGGTGATACCACTGTCAAAATTGTAAAACTGGAATGCTTCTGGGTCAGTTATGAAAATCTGGAATCACAAGGGGACTTACATTCGAATGCCTAAATGCTTGATTTGCTCGAACTCGATCATCTGATGTTGCATGTGGACATAGGAATCCTCTTCAAAGCTCTGAGGCATGGAATAGTCTTCTCTTGAATGGGTCAAGATTCTTCCCCCACTCCCTCCAAATACTATATTCTAAATATGAGCCCTGTTGTCCTATCAAAAGCCTGAACAAAATGAGTAAGGAAATCATCCACCTATCTCCCCGTGTCCTTGATCTATTTCTCCACTCTTGAGAGTGTATCTCTCACTGCCTCATAATGTGTATGTAGTCCATGATCAACTGCAATAGGAGAAATAAGGGTGAGATTCTCATGCCTTATTCCTACAATATACTCTCCAATTCTGATATTCTCTTCTTCATACTTCTCTATCTTTTCAATCTCATGGTCCAATCTCGCACTAATTGCCTTGAGAGTATCACCAACTTCCTGGATTCTTGCACTTTTGTACTACGACCAAGGGAAACTAAAGTAATATTGAAATCCATGGTAGTAGCAACATCCTGCGCCACATCTCCAATAGAAACAACCACTTGCACAATCTACATTCCCGCCTCATCTCTAGCTATATGTGACAAAATCTCAACTTTCTTAGGTTCTTTCTCATTGTTGCTCCTAGCTAGGTAGTCATCAATGTCATCAATAGGCTACACCTCTACCATCTTCTTACTTTTCTCCACAGTCTTCATCAACCAATCAAGAATAACAACCATCTCCATACCATCATTGAGACACATCTCTTGATCAAGTTCTCTTAATACTGAGATAACATCATTGTCATCATTAGGATTATCCCTAGTCAAATCATATACATTCTTCCCCAAAATAACCTCCAAGAGGACAATAGGAGATCCTAGTTGATCATCATCTTCATTAGGTGGAGCAGATGTAGCTGCGGCATGTAAATCCTAAACATTCTCTGGCAATATCATTGTGTTGGAATATTGTTCAACCTATTTATTATGTTCTAGCACTTCAATTTCCTTGATTGATGAGATGCTAAGGGAAGGTGAAGGAATGATAGGCGAAGGAATGATAATCTTTTTCTTCTTCTTCTTAACCTGCTCAATCTTCTTCCCTCTAGCCTTGACTTCTCCAGGTGTGTTCTTCCTTCATTTAGGAGCTTGACTCTCCTCATCCACATGAATCCTTGTCTCTGATAGTTATTTGATCATCCTCAGAAGTGGATTCCTCCTGTTTCATCTTTTCATATGTGAAGATAACACCCATGTCAACTAACTTGTTCATCTAACTATCTACAAACCCTCGGGAGAAACTCAAGACTTCTCTCATCAATACATTAAAATCTGTCACTTCTAGTTCTGACCAATTAGGCAATATAATGACCTTCTTCATTTCATTCTCATATTGTGGATGTGTAGGATACTTGTCATCTAATATCTGATCACGAATGAGGAAAAACCCACACTTCCTCATGAAATCCATAGACATTTTGGACCACATTCTCCTTTTTATTGCTTGCTCATCCATCAGGTTGGCCCAATAATATTCTATGTCCACTTTGTGAATGAACTTATCTCCCCTGATCCTTCCAACTTTCTTATTTGGATCAAATATGTCTCTTCTATTGTATTTTGCAAATCGATAGAATGCAAGCTCTTCCACTGCTATGCTAGTTGTTGCGATGGATTGAAAAACCTCCAATGTCTTCTCTATTGAAATAGGAAATGTCATCCACATTCTATGTTTGTCCTTCTGGGTAGAATAGAATTCAAGAAGCTATCTCACCACATCAAGTAATATCATTCTATCTGTAGGATACCTAGGAAGCTTCTAAGGTTTGGATTGAAATCTATGAATCCTTAGGTATGTGAAAGTGGGAAACTGTACATACCACGATCCATATTTCTCTATCAACTTTGTTGCCTCCTTGGACAACCTCCTATGGATTCCGCCATGCAACATCTGTTTTATGTACATAGTGAATGCATCATTCACTCTCTTATAATATTCAATTCAATATATGTTTAGTTGTGGATAACATTCATAACTTTTGAATTGCCCTTATCCATTCCCAACTTCATCTCTGCATATCAATCCTTTGTAGGTAATAAATCGTGCAAGCAGATACACTAGGTAGGAAGTCATGGCGAATGACTTGGATCTCTCCACATTCCTCAACTGGAAATATAGATTGTCACTTATGATTTTTGACCAATTGATCAACGTTCCTTTCAAACAATCCTGGATGAAATAGAACATCCATCTATCATATATTACACCCTGTGGCATCCCCATCACTCGGTTAAGCAGGAATACCAAGTTGCTATATTCCTCTTTGAAATTTGTGCACATGAATGTCTTGGGAGGCTTAGAATGATGAGACCTAGGTTCGATCATCCATTCCTTGTTCACTACGGTCTTGCACACATCCATCTTATTCTTGTATCTTTCTTCATATTCATCCTTGGTTCTATCTCTCATGTTTACTCCATGTGTAATTCCAAACACCTCAATAATCACATCTTCAACAAGGTAGGCAATAATGGCATCGTTAGGAGTCTCTATCATTTGAGAGCAAGGATCATAACATCGTGCACACTCCAAGATAATATTTTTGCACTATATGAACCATGGAAATCTAGCGGCCCGATGAATGCCACTCTTCATAATGCCTCCATAAGCTAGGGAAAGAATCTAGCTTCTAAGTCCGAACATCTGTTGCTGCATTTGGTCCATGTTCAGGATATACATGTTCGTATATGTAATCTCCTTCCATCTAGATGAAATTTTGGATTCTGGATAGAATCTTATCTCAACAATCCTCTGTTGCTCCTTCAGGATGCTAATTTTGGACTTCGACATTGCACCTGTTCAAAGCTAGAAGTTAGCAACTTCGGGAAATATTCTTGATAACTATTTTCAGAATTAAAAAAGTTTTGATTTCTTAATGATTTAGACAAATTTATGGATGAAAATCAGGAATTTTATCCACATTCTTAATGAATTCTAAAAATAGAACGAAAATATGACAAGATTAGGGTATGAAACCCTCATGAAATTCACTAAAATCATCAATTTTTAGACTCAACAAAATCTGAAGACACCTCCTTATAGTTAGAGATTTTTATCAAAATTAGAGTGCAAAGGAGTACACCGGATTCGGAATTGAACTAGGAAAGGTGTGAAAAGTAGTGTTTTCACACAAAAAGTCATTTGAAGACACCTTCTCGAGGTCAACAATGGTTGCCAACAAATCTGAAGACAGCCTGCAACTCTATAAATTAGTCACTAAAAACATGTTGCAATTGCATATTATGCAAGATCTATATGATGAAAATAAATTTCCCAAGGAAAAAATGAATAAATCTGAGCACGTATGTAGGGCTGGAAGTGAATTTTCAGTCTGAAGACAAGTCTAAAAATGAAGTTACCATCACCTCTAGGAATGATAGTCAACTCAAAAAATTGACAAGAAATGGTGCAAAAATGCACTCCAAGTGAAATCGCCTAAATAGGTAAGTGGCTAGAAATGAATTTTTTTTTAGGACAACCCCTTGACAATGAAGTTTTAGACTTGCAACAACATTAAGAAGGTCTGAAAATTCTCTAAAACTCCTCAAAAAACACCTCCAAACAAAATTGCCTAAGTTGGAACAAGCTGGTTGGTGAAGAATAATTCTGAAAATTAGTTACCAGCCAACAATGAAGGTCACACAAGCTGCAATAATGGCGTCAAACTTAGATCTGAAATTTATCAGAACAAGGAATGGCAATGGTAGCCACCAAAAATGAAGAAATTCACCCAAAATGGTGTCAAATAATTTCCAAAATAAAATCGCCCCTTTCAAGTATGGCGCCACCTCCCAAAACACAGAAGTTTGAAAAACATCTACAAATTATAACTTCCTCCAATGGCAGCCTATCAAATCGCCCAAGGATGGAAATGAAGAAAAATAAGCAATGAAAACAATCTTCAGCCTCAAATGTGTCAACTTGACACTTCACCGAATTCGCCAGCTGGAGAAAAATTGCCCGAATCAGCAACACACTTGGCAAATATAATAATATTATAATGTTGGCCTCCCTCTTTTAAACTTGCTTTTGCCTTGAGTTTTCACCATACAAGCAATGTGGGATAAAACCTTGATACTTATACTTTCCTGAAGAAAATTGATTTGCTTCTAGAAGGTAAAAATCATTTAATGTTTATTGCAAATCATTTATGAATTGTTTTTTTATTTTTTAAATAATCGTCATCATGTGTAAAAATAATTAAATGTGGGGTCAATTAAAACTAAAATATTTTAAAAATTTAGATCAAAATTGACCATAAGGGAAAAACGATTTTAATTGGGATAAAAATCCTAATAAAAAACCATCGAAAAATTATTAAATGCTCATTTGGGGGAAATCGCCCCATGCTGGGATGAAAATCCCATCAAAATTTCATCAATTTTGCACACATTTGGTTTCCAAGGGAAAATCGACCTATGTTTGGAGTGAAATTCCAAATTCAAACTTGCCACTTAGCACAAAAAATCACCTTGGGGGAAAAACGACCCCTGTCTAGACAATTATTCGGACTCAAAAAATATCAAAATCACTACTTGTGGAAATTCGCCTAAGGTCTGGAATCACAATCCACACAAAAATCCTTAAAATTTCATCATAAAAGTCCTGGTGAAAAATCGATAGGCATCAGGAATCATCATTTTAGTTATTATTAAAGTCATCTGTGGTCCTGGTGGAAAATCATGGGTTGTCAGGAAGAATTCCCACTTAGCCAAATTTTCACCCCTCTAGTGGAAAAGCGCCCCATGTCTAGACAATGAGTGGGGGGAAAACTGGATCCATCAGGAATCTACTGGAAATTCACCACCACTCAGGATTTTTATTGGGGGAAAATCATGGGTCATTGGAAATGTGGGGAGAAAAGAATCTCCAATTAGGATTTTTGACAGTTTGACCCTTAGAATATGGATTTTCATCAAGAATTTAACAATTTAACCACTCAAAATTATCTGGACACTTATAATTTTCAATAAAACGCATCGGGACTTAGGCAAATTTACCAAAATTTGAGCGAAACAAAAGGAAACCTATCTAAATAAAGTGCAAAATAAACTTGAATAACTTCTTAGGAGCGAAAAAATAACTACTAAAGGTCCTAAAATCAAAGAATGGAGCGAAAAGGAGCGGAGTGAAAAGGAGCGGGAATCCCAAATTTCAAATTGGGAAATGGCGGAATTCCTGGGGATGGCGGATTTCCTAGAAACTGTTGTTCCCCTAGGATTGAATCTAGCACGCAGGCAGGAGGTCAGACATCTCAAGGGTCAGAAGAGGACAAGGAAAAAGCAAAACCAGGAGAAGAAAAAGATTCGATCCTCGGGGACCCACATGACAGAGGAAAATGGAAAAAATGGTTTTCGCTCTTTGGAGTGAAGCCACTGGTTAAATCTGGGCTTCCGGAAGTAACGAACATTTCAGACCCCGCCTCTGGTTTGGTCGCTATTTCCGTTTCGGACAAAGTGGTTGATATGACTGTAGCTGGCCTATCTATGACCTTAGTGGGACGATTCTCTGGCTTTAGGCCTAACATTGATGATGTTAGGAATTTCATAAGGAGAAAATGGATGGTTAAAGGACAAATAGAAGTGGCGGCGCTGCCTAGAGGGTTTTTTACCTTCGCTTTCAACTCTGAAGAAGACATGAACAAAGCTCTCTGTGAAGGCCCCTGGATGTTTGGCAAGTCTTCCCTGGCTCTCCAGAAATGGGCCCTGAATCTCATCTTGGATGAATCCTTCTTCATTTCTGCGCCAGTCTGGACACACCTCCCGGGTCTCTTGCTCGAATACTGGAACAAGGAAGTTTTCAAGGGCATTGCGAAATCCTTTGGAGAACTCTTATCAATTGACCCAATGACAGCGGCTAAATCAAGGTTAGTCTTTGCTTGCATTTGCGTAAATGTTAACCAAATGACAGATATGCCTCAATCCATAGATATCATATCTAAACTAGGAAAATGGTCCCAAGCTATTGAATATGAATCACTACCATTTGCCTGTTTCCACTGCGAAAAATCGGGGCATTGGGCAAAATCTTGTCCGCTCAAGAAAGGCAAGGAACTCAAGAGTGATAGTAACTCTAAGAACAAAAAGATCTAGCAAATGACAAACAAAAAAGTAGATTCATCAATATCCGAAAGTAATAAAAAAAAGGATGCAACGGAACTTATGATTGAAGTCAAGAGGACTGGGAGTAGCAACAATGATAAATAGGATTGTGTTTGTTCCAACGACCCACCAGAGAGCTCTAAAGAAGCAGAGCCAGGAACTGAGTTGATCAATAAAGAAAACCCAGAAGCTCAGGAGAATGAAACTGTTAGTCAAGAGAAGGATGAAACTATTCCGGACCAGAAGGATGGATCAGCTAGCCAGGAGAAGGAAGAATCCTTTCCAGCCTCTTCACTCTCTAAATTGGCTGACACAAACTTTAATGACTTTAATGAAGCCCAAGACCCTTCTGATTCTGAGCCCTTATTGTTTTTAACTAATGGAAGCCCAAAGCCTCTCCTCTGTAAAACCCCTACCCAAAGTGTGCATATGCTGGATGAAATCCTCCGGATACCTGGGTCGAGAGAAAAAAAATCGAACAAGGAGGAACTTAAGGAAGGAATCTCAACTAGAAGCAAGATTAAGAAAAAGGCAGATGTTGGAAGCCAAAATAAAAAGCAAGGAAGGCCATCCCTAAAACATCAAAGGGAACATGAAAGCTGGAAGAATCGTGCTGATGGAACACAGTGTTCCATCGAGTCAACCCTATCCCCGATTAAAATATGAAGATTATATCCTAGAATATCAGAGGGATAAATGCCCCCCATAAGTAGGATGTGTTACAGAATGTCATCAGAGATCATAAACCAGATGTGGTCCTTGTTCAGGAAACCAAGATGTCTAAAGAAAAAGTTGAAAGGATCAGAATTTTCAAAGAAAACGGAGTCATAGGAACTAACTCAGAGGGTGCTTCTGGAGGAATTGCGATCTTTTGGAACAAAAATACTATAATAGGAAAGGAAATCATCTCCGCCTTTAATAGGAACTCAGTTTTGCTTGAGCATATTAAGGACAACTTTGTTTGGGTGTTATCTAATGTCTACACTCCTAACACTAAATCCGGGAGAGCTAAATTCTAGAAAAGCCTTGCGGCTGACAGACTCCAGTTTGCTGATCAAAGTTGGATTATTATGGGAGAATTCAATACCCCACTCAAAGACGAAGATAAGATGGGAGGAATCCCCTTACATCTTGATGGAAAACAAGACCTTATAGATTTCATTAATGACCAAGCTCTCATTGATGTTGATCTCCAGGGCATCAATTACACTTGGACCAATAGAAGAACCGGAGCTGATTTGATTCAAGTTAGGCTTGATAGATCTTTAATTTCTCCTGACTGGCTTTCTAAGTATAGTTGTTCCCTTGGTTCTGTCATCAAAATCGGTTCAGACCATTTCCCCATCTCATTTTCTGCCAACTCTTTTTTGGCTAAGAGAAACTTCCCTTTCAGATTTGAACAAGCTTGGCTCTCCCATCCTTCTCTAGAAGCCTGCATTACTGAATGGTGGAACTCTGAAGTGGAGGGTAAGGCTCTTTTTAGAATTGCAAAAAAGCTCAACATCATAAAAGCCAAAATTAAAACCTGGAACAAAGAGATTTTTAGGGACATATTCAAGAACAAAACTCAAGTCAAAGCTGATTTAAAGCTTGTTCAAGATAGAATCCAAGAGGTGGGGTTGACCAAAGATCTTAGAACGACTAAAAATGATCTATTATCTAAATACCACTCCATCATTTCTAATGAAGAGACTTTCTGGAGACAAAGATCTAGAGCTTTGTTCTTGAAGGAAGGTGATAAAAACACCCGCTTCTTTCACTTAACCACCCTTAAGCACAGGGCAACCAACAGAATATCTAGACTAACTTGCAATAAAGGTGTCCTAACAGAGGATTGCAACATCAGGAAGGAAGCTCTCGAGCATTTCAGTACCTTGTTGGGTGAAGTGGACAACCTGGATTACAGTAAGCAAAATACACTTTTACAAGCTATCCCTTCTATCCTATCGAAAGCTAACAATCACCTCTTATCCCATATTCCCACTAATCTTGAAATCAGAAAGGCGATGTTTTCCTTTCAGGGTGATAAATCCCCTGGCTCGGACGGCTTTCCCATGTTTTTCTTCCAAAAATTCTGGCACATTGTGGAGGCAGACATTTGCAATGGTGTTAAGGAATTCTTTGGCTCCAGAAGACTTCTTAAGGAACTGAATGCCACTTTCATTGTCCTTATCCCAAAGATCCCCAGAGTTGATTCTCTTAACAAGTTTAGACCCATAAGCTTGTGTAACTCTGTCTACAAGATCCTTTCTAAGATTTTGACTTCCAGGTTGCTAGATGTTCTCCCAAGGATTATCTTTATCCAACAGAATGGCTTTGTCCCTGGAAGACAGATTTTGGACTCTATTATCTCTGTTCATGAAAATATCCACTCCTGAAAGTGGCGAGTAAACAGGGATTCTTCCTTAAGTTAGACATGGCTAAAGCTTTTGATAGAGTGAACTGGCAGTTTCTCCTCAGGATCATGAAATCGTTTGGTTTTGGTGACAAAGTTATCCAGCTCTGTTCTCAACTCATGGGAACTTCCTCCTCTGTTGTTATTGTTAATGGCTCCCCGTCTAATTTATTCAAAAGCTCCAGAGGTCTCAGACAGGGAGACCCCATCTCCCCTATCCTGTTTACCATTCTTGTTGAATGCCTAGGTAGATTCATCCTTAAAAATGTGGAAGAAGTCAATCTTAAGGGTCTGAAACCCTCTTCATCCAATGCTATTTGCTCTCATGAACAATTCATTGATGATTCTATTACCATGGGGGAAGCCACCATCTTGGAAGCCAAAAACATGAAGATCATTCTGAATACCTATGAATCTGCCTCTGGTCAAAAAATCAACTGGGATAAAAGCTCTTTGTTTTTCATCAACACCCCAGCCCAAAGGAAAATTAGGATTGGTAGGATTCTTGGTTGTAACATATCTGAGTTTCCTTCTACCTATTTGGGGCTTCCTCTTTGTCTCAAGCCTGAGGATTCCTTCTGGAATAAGTTAATTGACAGACTCAACCTGAAACTCGCTGGCTGGAAAGGGGCTGTTCTTAGTCAAGTTGGTAAAGTCACTCTGTTCAAAGTCACTCTCCAAAATCTTCCTGTGTATGCTCTTAGCTTGTTCAAAATCCCCTCAAAATTTGCATAAGCTATTAAAAGAATCCAAAAAAAGTTCCTTTGGTCGGGTGTGGAAGTTAAAAACAAAATCCCCCTTATCACCTAAAATAACATTTGTACCCCTAAGGCCTCAGGTGGGCTGGGCTTAAGGAACATTAGTTCTATGAATAAAGCTTTATTAGCCAAACAAATTTTGGAGATTCAAAGGGGAGGAAAGAGAATGGAACTCTATTTGGAAAAACAAATATCTCTATATGCAACCTTCTAAGGAAGAATTCTTTGACAACTCTTTCTCTATTGATGGATCTGCCATTTGGAATGCAGTGCAATCTGCTAAAGGCTGGGCTGCTGCTAGCAAAACCTGGAACCTTGGGGATGGGAGGAAAATAAGATTTTTGGAAGATAGATGGATCCTGGACAAACCTCTGGAGGAAATCCCTATCATCAAAGATTGGAAAGATAGCTTCAAATGCAGGTATGGTGAAATGGTAAGAGATTACTAGATAAATGGGGACTGGATTGACTTTAGCCAGCAGTGCCCGGATCTCAAGTTCCTTCAGATTGCTCCTTCTGCTAAAATCCCTAGAGACAACAAAGATGACATTCTGATATGGGGGAAAACTCTGGATGGGAAATACCCTGTTTCCTCTACTGTGGCTATTCATAATGTCCCAGTGGAAGCTACTCCCATTTGGGCTAAAGTTTGGAATAAGAACTTAGTTCCCAAAGTCAACATCTTCTTTTGGATTTTCATCCAAAATAAGATATTAACCCTGGATAATCTTCATAAAAGAGGCATCATTTTTCCTAACATGTGTTCTCTTTGTTGCAGGGAAGAAGAGACAACTTGCCATATTCTCAATCAATGCTCTTTTAACCAGGACATCTGGAAAATCATCCTATCCAGGTGGAACCTGAGCTGGGTCTTCCTGAACTCTCTTGGTGACACTTGGCTTCAATGGCATTGTCCTAACTCTAATCCTAAAATTGTGGAGACCTGGAGACTTACTCTGTTGATTGTTATCCGGAACATATGGAAAAAATGCAACAATAGGATTTTTAGAGATAAAAGGGCTATTCCTGAAGTGGTTGCAGACAAAATCTTTAGGAGTATTTTTTAATGCCTCTATGGCACTGATCAGGGACTTGCTGCTAAAGAGGATTTCAAAGACATGGAATCTTTCTACCATCACTACTAGCAAGGAGAAAGGCAGAGAAGGTCTTGTCTGGTGTTTCCCAACGTAGGGATAGATTAAGGCTAACTTCGATGGGGCTTCTAAAGGAAATCCGGGTAAAGCTGGATATGGGGGCATTATCAGGAATTTTGCTGGAAGTTGCCTTAAGGTGGTGGTTGGTCCTCTAGGGAATCAAACTAGCCATTTTGTTGAAGCCTCCGCTGCCTTGCATACTTTAATTATAGCCAAAAATCTCAATTATGATAAAATATGGCTTGAGGGGGATTCACTTAATATTATTAAGTGCTTAAAGGGGGAATCGGAGCCTTCTTGGTCTATTGAGAATATCATCATGAAAGCTAGAGAGATTCTCGCTAGTTTCAAAGAAATTATTATACAACATGCCTTCAGAGAGCAAAATAGTGTTGCTGACTGTTTAACAAATATTGGAGTTAATTCTGACGTTCAAATGATTTGGCACGAGGATGATCTCAATTTAAATATTAAAGAGATACTCAGAAAGGACCGTTATACGGGGAGAGAAGGACAATTAAATCATGACAAGTAAAAAGCATCACTTACGCCTCACTGGTAAGGCCATCATTACCTGGCACTGTGGCAGATCTCCTACTATCTCCAAAAAATCGCCGCATGCTTTTTGGGTTACTCAGAGCGATAATTTGAGTTGCATCGGGAAAGAAGTTCTCAATTTGCAGAGAAATAGAGTCGATATCCTACATTCAAAAATGGGAGGAGATCTAAGATGCGAAGAACCTGACAACACATCGACCTGGAAAGAAATGCCTAAAGTTTGGGCAAAGCTGGAGAAGGGCTCTCTCACCAGCTTCATGGAAAAGCTTGAGGACTATGACAAAGGTAGGGTCAACTTAGCCGTTTCTAAGATTTCTGAAAACTGGTCTAATGGCTCTTTTAAACTTTACAGAGTTAAATTTAAGTTGGATGTTGGGCTCATTTCTACTGTGACTGGAATGCCCCACATCAGGCTTAACTTTTTTCGAGACCTCAAGGTCTCCAACAATGCGGTTACCCTGTTCCCGCGGAAAGAGAAAGAGTGGGCCAAAATTAGCAAGGCTACTGGGGGCTACTACGATGCTACAAACATCAAGAAGTTGTGGGGCTGGGTCCTGAATGCAATCATGGAGTATATTACGGTTGAAGGCCATTTCTCCAGGGCCCACACCTACCACTTCGTGCTCTTAAACCATTTCAGACACGACAAAAAAGTGTCTTTGCCCTACTACCTTTTTCGATCCCTCTCCAGGTCTCTGAACAAGAACAAGACTAACCCTTCCAGCCCAATTCTCCACTGCAGGCTCCTACTGCTCATCTATCAGCATTGCAAAACCCTCACTCTACAAGAAAATAAGCGGATTTCCGCTTCTCTAGGTAAAAGGAGGATGGAAGAGGGAGATACTAGCAAGGAGAATGTGTCATCTAGCAAGAAAAGGAAAAGCGCCCCCGGGTTGGAAACCGAGGACATTGTCAAGGAAATAAATGGTATGGAGATGGACGACTCTAACAGTGAAGACAGCTGGAAGGAAGAGGAGCTGGGCAACGAGGAAGAAAGTGGAGATTTCGAGCCTGGTCAAGATAGCCCTATTCTAAGTGATCACCCTGGTAAGGAAAATAGCCATCTGATGAAGGAGATGGCTCCCAAGGATAATGAGGAAACCAAAGTTAATTTTGAGAAGGAAACAAACAAAGTCTCTAAGAAGAACCTGACTGAGGAAAGGGATAGCAAGGACAAGGAAAGTGTTGGTGAGGGGCTTATCCTGGATAATCTCAAGAAGCTCTCGGAGGCCAGAATGAATTTCAACAGATGGACTTACGAAACCATGAAAAACTTGGAGAAGCAAGGGATAAATTCAGATAAAAAGAGGGAGGATAAAAACATAGAGCATATTAATTGGAAGCAGGAAATGGAGAATAAGGTAAAATCGCTGGAAGAGGGAAAAGAAGCGATGAAAAATCTGATGGGAATTATTCCAAGTATCCTCTCTGCTGTCACCAAAAACCTGGAAGACATTGCCAAGGTCTTTGACCATACTCCTAAACTGGTTGTGGATCTTGACCTGGAGGAGGAGACCATCCAGATTGGAAGTGGTGGTGATGCTACCCCGACGAGCGGAATTGCGAAGAGAATCAGGGCCAGTATCAAGAAAGTTGTGGGTGTTGCGGCCAAGGACCCTCCCAACTTCAAAGACAACATTAAAGAGCTGCAAGAAATTAGCAGCACCCTGGCTAAAGCCTTGGATAAAATCTGATTCCTGGATGGCTTGCTGGTTTTTAGGGGCTTTTGTGAGTTTTCCTCAGTTTTTCGCTGGTTTTTTCCTTTTAGTTTTGTTCCTCTCTGTTTCTTGTGGCTTTGTTGTTTAAGTATTGCTTGTAAAGGGTTTCGGGGCCCCTTCAAAACCTTCTTTTCCATTAATCAAAAACTACTAAAGGTCCTAAAACACCTTAGAACTTAAAATCACCAACAATGACATTCAAAAACATGTTAACACTCAAAAGGTCTACACTTAGACAAAATTAGGATCATTTAAAATCTCAACTTTTTTTCACTTGATCCTATAACTTCAAAACCCTAAATGACAAATAGGCAATGATCAACAGTCTGAGACTTGGGCATGAGAACTCAAAATTACCCACTATGCTGCCAAAACCCTAAACTAACCTACGCATAAAGCAGGAAAGAGGGGGTCCCCATTTACAATAGGGCAATGTGCGAAAAGGTCACAACATTTGGCAACTCTACAAACGAAATGTTCTAGAACATTTCAAGAACAAATCTCAATCTGACTCTCAAAACCTTCAATTAATCCTTGCATAACATAGCAAATAGTTAGAAACACATTTGAAATGATGGAATCCAAAAATTGTATCAAGATACTTAGTCATTGATGGTCCATGTGTGTGCAATTGAGTTCATTACCTTCATAAAATTATTGTAAAGTCAAAGGATTCAGAGGGACTAGCTATGTGAGTTTGTCCATACTTCAAAAGAAGCCTGGATAGAGCCTCGCTGCTAGTCAAACATCTATAGCCCAGATGAGTTTATCATTGTAATCTCACAAATATTGCTCCACTGCCGACCATGCATCTATAGCCCCGATGGATTTACTTGCATATTCCCATTATCCAATTTAGATATTTCTTTGCATTTATTTTTTTCCTTTTCTTTCCTTCTTTTCTGGATATATATATTTTTCAAGTACTTTCATACTCAGTCAATTCCTTTGGCTCATAAGGAATGAAGCTCACTAGGGTTTGAGAATTACAGTGGTACTGAAGCAAGATATAAGATTTTTCACTAGCCTCAACTTCACATGAAAAATTACAATAACTCAAACAAAATTAATGTGTAAGATATAATAATCAAATGATGTCGGTGTCAAGATACAATAAATGTTTTCCAATCCCATCAAATATGGATTCAACCTATGATATACTATATGTGTGAGCTTGAATTTCATCCTTAGAATATTACCTGTAATAAGTTAGTTTCACAAAATACAATAGAAATGCATACAGGAAATCCAAAATCCACCAATGAAACTACATGAAATACATATTAAAATAAAACATTATTTCACCTTCATGATTTATGTCTCATTGTATCCTAACTCCACTGTTCCTGGTTGCAGATGGTGTGCTCTCAGACAATGCATTGTTGGCTTCCAAGATGGCATATGAAGAATGGACTGATAACTTGTAGTTAACTGATACTATGATATGCAAATGCTACATGATTATGCTAAAGTGATTATGCTAAAATGATATATGATAATTGCTATTTTCTAATTGCTTCAAAAACTCACGGATGCATATGATTAGCTTGCAAAATGCACTTGAAGTCTAACTTGAAGATTCTTGAAGATTAACTCTATCAACTGAATCTCTTGATTTTATAGACTTTGAGAGGATAAGATGATGTGGCTCAGATCAACAGTCCTGATCAGATCTATAGATTTGATTGGTTGTGAGCAAAGGTGAAGGTTGAGAGAAAGGGGGAAGGAGAAGACAAGTGTCACTCATCTCACCTTGATTGGGTTGCTGACTGAGAGAATCTAGGAATGGTTGGAGGAAATTTAGGCATGAGAGGACAAGTGGACTCAAGTCCTTCCCAAGATGTAGGGGGTGGTGGAGAGAATATAGGAAATGGTTATGAAATGTGTGTACGTACACAATATTCATTAAGTTTGGAAGTTGAAGATAAATGATGAATTAATATTTAAGGAATATCAATTTCCTTAGCCACATGTTTGATGAGTTGGCAAAGGGAAGATGAAGTGGAGATGGAAGGTGAGTTGGAAAAGGGATTAAATAATTTAGGAATTATTTAATATTTGAAACTATAGGATAGGAGAATAACTATTAAATATTGGATATTTAATTGTTTGGAGGAGATAATTAAATATTAGATATTTAATTAATTAGAGGAATAAAATAGATGAATTGATTAATAAAATATTAATTAATAGAAAGACACGAAAATGAATTAAATTAATTAATCTTTTCAAATTAAATATTTAATAGAAGAATAATTATTAAATAAATATAAAATATTTATTTAATTGCTCATAGCCAATTTTTATGTGTATACATTTTGCCCCTCTTTGAAATAATGTCAAGACAACATTGTTTCAAAGATTAAACCAAGTCTCGATAATGCACCTGATTGTGTGCCCCAGATGCTGATTTTTGGATATTGATTTGATGATGATGCCCCCTCGAGAGATCGTTTGTGCATTAAAGGCATGGATGATCTCTTGATAGAAGAAGAATGTTATATGAAAGATAGATGAGTGAATAGATTGAAAATTGATCAGATAAATTAGATTGATAAGATTGATTGGATTGAGATCAAGTCTGGTTTCAGGAAGGATACATCTCGTATAAGACAAAAGATGATCAAAATGTCTGGTTTCAGGAAAGATACATCCTGTATAAGACATGATACATGATCAAAACGTCTGGTTTCAGGAAAGATACATCCTATATAAGACATGATAAATGATCAAAACATCTGGTTTCAGGAAAGATACGTCTTGTATAAGACTTGATAGATGATAGTTGAATGAATGATGAAGATATTAAATTGAAGAATGATTCCATTGGATGATGATGTTGGTGCAGGTGTCATAGGTGATCCTGGTGTTAGACCCACAAGCTCGAGAGGTAGTCATGATTCTTGACTTGATTTGTATTGATGATGTAGTTGTACTTTTGATTTGATATCATTGTATACTTGGACTTTTATTGTTTTATGATGATCTATATGCTTTGATTATATGGATGCAGTGGTTATATGGATGATGTTTCTTTATGCATGTTATTCTATTTGATAATGATATGGATGCAAATGAAAATGAATTTTATCTTAAATGATGCAAATGCAATGATCTATATGGAATGCAAGTGAATGATTGATGTGGTTTATTTTATGATGATGCAAATGATCTACATGAAAATGTTTTTGTATTTTTATATGTAATGTTTATAATGATTTATGAATCTATGTGCAAAGATGCAACTAAATGATCGCTAATGGCATGATAATGCAAACCATAATGATGATACACTATATGATGATCAAATGCAAATTGTTTTTGTTTGTCCAAGCATACTCAATATTTATTTAAGACCATTGATCTGTTAATGAAATGATATGTTTATAATGCAACTGACAATGAATGCTTATAATGTAGATGAATAATGAGCTAATGAAATGATCTAACTAAAAAATTGTACTGCCATTCTTCATATGTGATCTTGTAACAGTGCTTGATTTCATCATTGAGCTTTAAATGTTGTAAGAAAATACAAGCAACTTGACATAATGATTCAAGATGACTTGAGTATTCCTTACATGGATTTTGATATAACAAGTTAATACAAGCAACGTGATATAATGGATCAAGTTGACCTGAGTATTGCTTGCAGAACAAACAAGGATTATCTCCTTTCATGCATGACTTGGAATGTCCTCCTTGATCTTTTGCTGATCATATCCTGAGACAAGTTCATACCGTAGTAAGAGATAAACCACAGACAACAATCAAAGAAAATAATCATGCCCCATCATAGCTTCTCTAGTCATGGACATCCTTGAGTTGCATAGAGTACATGATTACCAATAAAATCAAGATATAAACACTGAACCTAGTATACCATTCACATGTTCTAATGGTCATTAACTGATATAATCATCTTAATGAATGATCTTTGATAATCCTTTATAGCTTGCTGGTTGATTCTTCATTTTCTAAGTTTGACGATTCAGTTGTTATGAAATGCCTTGATTTTCATTGCTTTGTTGCTTTTTATCGGTTTCAAAACCCTAGATGTTTTTGGATTTTCTAATTTTTTCGAATGTTTTGGATTTTTCAAAGGTTCAAAAGATCACCTTAGCAAAAGGAATTTTGAATGTTTGCCCCCAGCAGAAACAAATTTTTTTATGGATATATGAATTGATCAAGATCCAAACCATGGCGGGATACAAATGCAGATTGATCGATGTTGATAAAATCTAAGATAGTGACTATGACAAGTATGTCAAAGATTGGTTAACTGTTAGTAAGCTGCATATTTCTTGCTAAATGGTTCAAAGCAATGGATGCGAAAGATGGAATGGATAAGCTAGCGATAGATAGAAACGATAGATGTGATAGGATAGAGTGGATAGGTGCGCAAAACAATCTCATAGATGGAGGAACTCACATTTTAGATAGCGTCTGTTTACCAGGTTTTCACCATCTAAATTTATTGCACATTTTAATTTATTTTTTTTATTTTTTTGTCTTTCTTGATTTTTGAGAGATGAAACATGTTCTACCATCAATTGATAAAGATAAGATTACCCATAACAGAATCCAACAATCATACTGATCTATGTCATTGTTTTGATTTTTTTGGTGATTGATAAGAATGTCTGGTTTCAAAGAGTGAGTACCCCGTGTAAGACCAATCTGTCTAGTTTCAAGTGTACCTATCCCTATATAAGACACGTTGATGTTGGTAGATTTTGAGTGATGAATTGATTAACAAGACATGTGATCAGTTTGATTTGATAGTTTTCCTATTTTTGATTTGATGGATGGGTCATGCACTCATGCTTTGATTTTTCAATTTTGTTCTTTTTTTTTAGTTTTTGGACATTTTTTATTTTTTGAGCTTTTTGGATTAGAAGAAAGATGTATTTGGTTTCCCCAATGTATAGTAAGACAAGGAATGGATGAATTGTTGAGCTGAAGATGAATGGGTGAAAGATGGAGGTAGCTTATGAGGAGACACGTCAAGATATTTTTTTGAAATCATGTTTTTGTCCTTAGTTTGGATCAAGATCAAGGATGGAAAAGGGGATATGGATAGGAGAAACAAGATCATAGATAGTGATAGATGATGGAAGAAATGAATAGTTAGGATAGATGGTATGGATTAGCATGAAGAAAGATCATAAATAGCACTGGATGAACTTGGATAGAGTAATGGATATTGGAGGAAGGATAATGGGATATGTGGTATGATAACTTGTAGTTAACTAATACTATGATATGCAAATGCTACATTATTATGCTAAAATGATTATGCTAAAATGATATATGATAATTTCTATTTGCTAATTGCTTCAAAAACTCACAGATGCATATGATTAGCTTGCAAAATGCACTTGAAGTCTCTTGAAATCTAACTTGAAGATTCTTGAAGATTAACTCTCTCAACTGAATCTCTTGATTTTATAGACTTTGAGAGGATAAGATGATGTGGCTTAGATCAACGGTCCTGATCAGATTTGCAAATTTGAATGGCTGTGAGCAAAGGTGAAGGTTGAGAGAAAGGGGGAAGGAGAAGACAAGTGTCACTCATCTCACCTTGACTGGGTTGCTGATTGAGAGAATCTAGGAATGGTTGGAGGAAATTTAGGCATGAGAGGACAAGTGGACTCAAGTCCTTCCCAAGATGTAGGGGGTGTTGGAGAGAATATAGGAAATGGTTATGAAATGTGTGTACGTACACAATATTCATCAAGTTTGGAAGTTGAAGATAAATGATGAATTAATATTTAAGAAATATTAATTTCCTTAGCCACATGTTTGATGAGTTGGCAAAGGGAAGATGAAGTGGAGATGGAAGGTGAGTTGGAAAAGGGATTAAATAATTTAGGAATTGTTTAATATTTGAGACTATAGGATAGGAGAATAACTATTAAATATTGGATATTTAATTGTTTGGAGGAGATAATTAAATATTAGATATTTAAATAACTTGGTTAGAGGAATAATTAAATATTATATTTAATTAATTAGAAGAATAAAATAATTAAATATTAGATATTTAATTAATTAGAGGAATAAAATAGATGAGTTAATTAATAAAATATTAATTAATAGAAAGACATGAAAATGAATTAAATTAATTAATCTTTTCAAATTAAATATTTAATAGAAGAATAATTATTAGATAAATATAAAATATTTATTTTATTGCTCATAGCCAATTTTTATGTGTATACACTATACAAACAATCTCTAATTCAAAATAACTTCATGAGGTATCATCCAAGAAATGGATTGAATAAAACTCAGTGAAACACAGAGTGTGTCTCAACAACAACTCCCACATCATGTGCGGATATCCCTTAGAATTAACACCTAAGAAAGCCATCCTAAACCTAAAGGAACATCGGAAGCAGACCTAAACTAAGTAAAATCGAAAGAAAACATACTCTAACTATGATATAGGGGGTAGGCTTTAGAAGAAACCTAAGGTTGGAAGTAATGCTTGAGGAATTGTCCATTGACGGACAATGGGACATCCTCACCAATTAAAGTTCTCAGCTCAAATGCATTCTCTCCCAATATCTCAACAATTTGATAGGGGCCTTTCCATAGTTTGTCAATTTTTTTATTATCTCCCCTTCTGTCGTGGGCTTTATCCCAATACATCACTAGGTTAGAAACTCTAAAGGCTTTTATCTGTGCTTGTCTGTCAATCCATCTCTTAACTACACCCTGGTGTGTGGCAAAATTTTCCAATGCAATGTCTCTTTTCTTCTAAATTTATCAATTGTGTCAGTCTTACTTTTACTCTGCCTTCGCCTTCCATGTAATCTTGAATAAATCTAAATGTCAAAATTCTTAGTTGTATTGAGAAGATAGGCTCTTGGCCATATACTAGAAAATATGGGGAAGTCCCCACTAAATTCTTCGCTCTCATTCTATCTTCCCAAAGGGTGAATCTCAATTGTGTGTGCCAATCTTTTGGATTTCTCTCTAGCAATTTCTTGATCACACTTAGAAAATTCTTGTTTGTTGATTCGGCTAACCCATTACCTTGAGGAGAATAATTTGATGAAAACTTAAAGGTTATACCATATTCAAAAGCCCAATTTGAAAATTTTAATGATGTAAAGAAGAACCATTATCAGAAACAATAGCATGTGGACATCCAAACTTGGTAATGATGTTTTCCTCTAAAAAAATAATCACAATGTCAGTTGTACATAACTTCAAAGCTTGAGCTCCTGACTATCAAGTACTGTAATCAGTCGTAGTTAGAATGCACCTGTGTTGCGCAGATGAAGGTGGATTGACCATACCAATAAAATTGATACCACACATAGTGAAAGGTCTAGACTCGATCATGGGCTACAACGACATGGTTGGATTCTTCTTTCAAACAACAACAATCTGGCATGTGTGACATTTCTTCACATGTTCATGAGTATCTCAAAACAAAGTAGGACAGTAATAGCCAGCTCTCAAAATTTGTTGTGCAGTAGCCAAGCTTGCACCATGACCTATCCCAAATTTGTTTTGAAAATGTTCCATAATCTGTTTCGCTTCATCTTTGCCAACACATTGAAAATATATTCTTTCATGATTCCTTCGGTATAAAACCAAGCCTTGTAACATAAAATGTTGACACTTCAATCTTAACGCTCTCTTTTAAGCGGGGATCATATGAGTGGGACACCTCTATTTTAGTAAATAGCAAACACTATCTCTATACCATTCATCTAGAGTGACATCTTCAATTGCATAGACTTGTTGGACCAATCTGGGTCCATCCACTACTAAAGTCTGCATTAAAGCTTAACCCTTAACAAGTCTCATTGGTTAGATCTCGATGTCACACTCTTGGATAGTGGTGACCTACTTTCCTCTCCTTTCTCCTAATTCATTTTGCATAAGGAGCATCTTAACTGTTGCATCGGGTACTATGGGATAAAGTTTCTTGAATAAAATGTAATATCTGAATTTCTTTATCGCTTTCACTAAAGCATAGGCTTGTTTCTCTACATTAAGATATCTCATCTCTGCATGTTTCAATGGTGCACTCATAAATGCTATTGGATGTTCATCTTTATCTTCATTCTTCTATGTAAGGATTGCAGCACATGTATGTTCAGAAGAAAAATGGACTGACCAAAACTGGAGCCTCAGTAATGAAAGACTTGATTTCTTCAAATGCTTTCTTTGCTTCTATTGTCCATTCCATCTTGGCATCTTCCTTCAACATCTTATTCAATGGTCGCATTATCTCAGCAAATCTGGAGATAAATGTCCTCAAAAAATTGATCTTACTGAAGAAGGACTTCAGTTCTTTCTTACTACATGGGAGGTTGATCTTTGATATAGCTTCAACTCTTTTTGGATCAATAGAAATTCATTTATCTGAGATAACATGCCCTAACAATTTTCCTTTTGTAACTCCAAATATAAATTTCTTGGGATTAAGTGATATCCCGTATTTTCTGCATCTTGTAAATACCTTCATCAAATTTTCAATATGATCTTCTCTTTTCCTTGAGAAAACTTTAATATCATTCATGTAAATAATGATGCACTTTCCGATTAAATCTTGAAATGCAATATCCATTGCTATCTAGAATGTGGCTCCAACACTGATTAAGCCAAATGGCATCCTTATGTATGCAAATGTACCTCTTTATGGTGAAGGTTGTCTTTAATCTATCTTCATATTCTACCATCACCTAGTTATATCCTGAATACCTGTCGAAAAAGGACATCATCTGTGATCCATTCAAAATCTGTAAAACCTCGTCCAATGACAAAAGTGGGTAATTATCCTTTTCTGATGCTCTATTCAAATTTCTAAAATCAACACAGAGTCTTATCTCTCGATTCTTCTTCCTAACTAGGACCACATTGGTGACCCATGTCAAGTGTCGTACATGAAAGATAATCTTGGCTGAAAGCAATTTCTTCACTTGTTGATAAATGAGAGTCTCCAACAAAGGGTTCGGTAGCCTTTGTCTCTGTCTAAATGGCTTACTATCTGGATTCAAGGGAATTGTGTGTGTAATGATTGATCTATCATGTCTTTAAATCATCATATCCCCATGCAATCTCATCAGGAAATTCTCTCATGTTCTTCAGTATGCCTTCCCTTTCACTGGGTGTGCATGCTTTCCCTATGAATGCATTGTTAACTTGTTATTTCCCAAATTCACTACTTCACAAGCACCTCCACTTGAGTTATGCGGTCTTTCTACTTTCATTTTATCTTGATCAAATATTCTTTCTAGCTCTATCATCCCCTTAGGAATGACATGTTGGAATCAATGAACACAAAGAGGGGGATGAATAAGTGTTCTGGTATTTACAAACTTATTTACTGCTTCTTCAACCACCAGATGTAAATAATTGAAAGCAAAGTGCAGAAATAAAAAACAAATAGGCACACAACCATAACACCAAGATTTTTATGTGGAAACCAAAAAGGGAAAAACCACGGTGGGATTTGAACCCACAATATTATTATACTATGACCAGTAGTAAAAAAATATGACATAGGAGGAATGCACATGCATTCAAGTACACTGCCTAGAGCTCACTGCTCAATTACAAAAGGACTGCTACCCAGAGGACTCATTGTCCTACAAATGAGATATAGAAGTCAATACAATATGACAATTGGAGTATAGCATCTATGAATGCTAGAAATCAGTTTTGGTTAGGCTCAGGAATGATCCGTTGTTGCTGTTATGATAAATTGCTCTATTCTACTCTACCACTGATTACCAAATCATAAAAATCTAAAGATGTGCATGTGTAACTGTGCTCAACTGCACCAAAAATGATTTTGCACCCATACATTCCTCCAAAAAGATCACCTAACACCACCCTATCTATCTGCACCGCCAAAATTGCTCTCCCACAAGTTGGCTTCACAAAATATCAAAATATGAAACATGTAACTTCAAGTTGGCCCAAATCTTCACAAAACCATATACCGGATCCAAACCATATGATCACGTGTTTGTCATAAGTCGATCCAATTACCTCTAACTTACCAATAACCACCAAAATTTCCTCAAGACATCTGGTCTACACATTACACCACCACAATAAAAATGACCCTATTTTACTACTCTACCAGATATCAAACCTTCTAACATGCTTAAGAAACATCACTGCAAATGATAATTGTTCACCAAAGATGTACACTAAGTATCATTGACAGACTTGCACCAAAAATCCATACCAAAATAGATCAATAGGTTGAGTTACCATCAATGACAACTACTAAGAAGTCTCGTGAACCAGACATCATCAATCTTCACCAGAGCATCACCAGAATAGTGTCTTATGCCAACAATCTCCCCCTTAGGCATTGATGGCAACATTGTGAAAAATGATAAATGTTCCAAAAACTGCAAGCAATTCGTCAATCTGAAATTTGTACATTCAACTGACTCCTCCTAAGAATAAGCATCATTTTTCATTGTTGTCTTCTAACTCTCTCCCCCTTTGACATCAATGGCAAAGGGTAGGAACTGCCAAAACTTATGTACAAATGAATGCAATAATTTACATGAATTTAAAAATGTCTACATAAGTGACCTTCAAGGATTGCAAGTACCTATTCCATCCTCTCAGGAAACAATCTAAGACATTAATCAGAGCACTAAACATGTATGCATACACTACAATACCTTTGAGATCAGATGGCACCAGTTTACCTAAGGCACTAAATGCATCCTATTGGGCTTCAAGTAAGGTGTCCATTCGAGGAGTAATCAGACTTCTTATTTTTCACACTCTGCTCAATACTTACTCTTTTTCTTTATTCAAGCCCTTTATTTTGTCAGTAAAATATATTATTTGGGCTTAAAGGGAACTTGGAAAAACTGAATGAGAGGCAAATGAATGACCAATACTGGCTAGCTTCCCTTCAATACCTCTTATCTAATTATCAATATCTGCAGTAAACTTAGGCAAAAATAGACATGATTTAAATATTTTTCTGCCTTCATCTATTGCATCTTCTATGCTCTTCACTGTAGCCTTCAAAAATTCCCTATCTACTTCAATTGTCTTCAAATATGTTTCAAGCCTCATCTCATTGAACTTATTCATAACCTTTATATCTATAGCTTTCTCTAATGATACAAAATATGATTATAGTTTATTTAACATATCATTAAGCTTATCAGAGGGTGAGTCATTTGAGATCTTCTTAAGGTTAGGCAAATTTTTTTCCAAAACTACAGTGGCCAAAGATATTACCTCTTTAACTTCAGAAGCGGACTTGAGTAAGTCCTCACTGGGCTTGATCTACGCAAGAGTGGCTAATTTTAGTGCTTGAAGAGGGGATAGAGTGCTTAGATCTACCAAATTATGAGAAAGATCATCATCATCTGCAATGTGCTTTCCCTTATCAGGGACAATAGCTTTAGTCATTTTTTCTAGAGTTTTATCTATTTTCTCTTCACCCGTCTCCTTCACTAGTTTTGCATTTTTGTCTATTTCACCCTCTTGACCATCATCTTTGGTCTTTCCCACTTCACCTAACTCCTCTTCTATGATCTCCGTAATTATTTCTATGTCAGGAGGATCTTGAGTAGCATCACTAGAGTTATCCATTGCTTGATTATCAAAGGCATCAACTGGAGCTTCCTGTTCAACCTGATCTACAGGTGACTGATCTAGCTATCCACTAGAAATATTTGTAGGCACAAATGGAGTACCCTTAGACTTAGAGACTATTGTTTTCTCTTCCAGAACAAATTTTCCTTGAGAAGAGTCTTTCAGATTTACATCAACTCTCCGTTCAATCAAAAAATATCTCAAAATTGTTTCAGTTTCCTTTATTACTTCATCTTTCTTTCCTATCATAGGCTTATTTACCCTCCTCTTGCTCTAGAATTTGTACTTGGCAAGTTTCAGTAATCGAGTGACTTCATCTCTAGAAATAAAAAAATATATTACTAGCACACAGTCCTTTATTTCCTCATCCTCAAGTGAAGCTATATGTCTCCTTGCATCCAAAGTTTCATACAAGCTCTTGGGGATTATAGATGCTAATTCTATCAAGACCTCACTAGTACATTTGGGGCTGATTTCTGACGGCCTATCGTCGGAATTTCAACTATTTTTTATCGGACTACCGACAAATGAAGCCATCAAAAACTCATAATTGGTAATTCTGATGGTGTCATCTAACGTTGGAATTCTGAAGACATCTTGAACTCTTCTAATGATGGCCATGATCGCTCATCTGGCCAAAGAATGTTGCCGGGCGTAAAGCATCCTCGTCGAAAGGATGTTGGAATTCTGACGCCTACTAGGAACTTTCAGCGACGACGACTACGATGAGTGTTCGAAAATAAAGTGTCGTCGAACATACAACATCCTCGTCGGATGTTTCTTCAATTGGCGTCGAAATTCGGACGCCTGCCAGGAACTATGCACCGAAAAGGATGTTGTTTGTCCGACGGTTTGGTCGTCGGTGCAAAGTTGGGTCGATGTCAGAATTCTGATGATATTTATTTAAAAATAATAATAATATGCATGCTGATTACAATGGTGCTTGTTGGTTCCCTTTTAGTATGTCCCACTAGATGGACCCAAGTAGTTCAATTTCAAGTATACTGGGATGTATTTCAATGCCATTTGGAATCCCACATGAAGCCACATTGATATTTTATTGATAATACTTCCTATGCACTACTTCATACAATATAAAATTGACTTGATTCTCAAATCTCTTATTCCAAATAAATATTTAACACGTCATTTATGGAGAACAAAATCAACACCAAGTCCAAAAATTAGTAAATTCAAGAAGTATCAAGTCAAGTTCATCCTTGTGGTAGTTTGATTATGCTTGCACCCAAGAAAGATGACATATGGTGACTCTACATTGACTCTTATGTCTCAACAAGACCTCAATGAAGAACATGTATCTCTTTCTACACATCAACAATCACTTGGGTCATCTCTAGGCACACTAAACCAAATCAACATATCATCAAGTTTCGATCCAATAAAAAAAAATCTGGAAAACTATATTCAAAATGTGAGGACTCTATGAATGGATGGCTATACCTTTTGACAGTTTCTAATGCTCTTGTGACACTCATGCTTGACAAATTTTTTTATCATTGTCTAGATGGATGACATCCTAATCTTTAACAAGATCTTAAAAGAATGCATGCTACATGTTGCACAAGTACTAAATACACTACATCAACACATGTTGCAAGCTAACCTTGATAAATGCATTTTGGCACCACACAAAATTAACACCTTGGTTACATAATCAACCACACTTGCATTCATGTTGATCCAAAGAAAATCAAGGTGATTAAATACTAGCCTATCCCATACAATATTGGAAGAACATATGTTACACATTGCACATGTACCACATATGCTATGCCAACACAAGTTGCAAACCAACCTCAACAAATGAAATTTTGGCACCTTGCAAATTTAGTTACATTATCAACTACTCTCCTATTCAAGTTGATCTTGAAAAAATCAAGGTGACATGATACTAGAATACCCATGCAAACTCAAATAATTGCACAACAACATGAGTATGCATTAGGGAGGACCATACATCCATGAATTAATCATGTTGAAAGCACAACAACATGAGTCAGCCCCGTAAAGGATGAAGTATTTACAAAAAGTATGAAATATACCTTTGACACATATAGTGCGCAAGACACATTAATACACATAAGATATTGATCAAACATAAATCTTGGATCATACCAATAAAGAAGAACATATAAATACATGAATATATAAATCGGGCTATAGAACTAGTTATATAGAAGTTGAAATGTTAGTTATGAAATCACGTTTCAGTATAATATACCAAATTAAATTACTTGAACATAAAAATTAAATACAAATTAAACCAAAACCATTTAACTCTTCTTTTTAATCTCAAAACATATCTAATGGCTTTGTGGTGATTTAGAGCAGGTGATATGCTAATGGCTTTGTGGAATGCAATCATTGTATCATATCTTAAGTTGACTAATGTCTAATTGGGGTAATCCATGAGTGTCTAATGCGAATTCATTATCAATGTTGTGAAGTCATTGAGAGTATAGTGATAGTAATCCTTATAGGATCCTCTCAATACTATTCAAATCAGTCTAAAAGGAAAGTAACTATCCATTCCCATGATCATGCATACTTACATGACTATGTTGCCCTTGTGTATCCTAAACATTGGAGAGACCTTATTTGACTTGCCTAATCAATGTGGTTTCTATCCTAATATGAAATACTGAGTTCTACCCTTGCCTCTGCATAAAACTTCTCACATCATGTTACTTCAACAAAACACACTATTCTGATCCCAATCTTCCTCAATACCCTCAATGGAGGGGAATGTATAATGGTTTCAACATACAAAGTCAATGATCATACAGTCCATTCTTCTAGACACCCTTGGATACATTACTTGGCTTCTAGGCTTGGGAAAACTAATATGAATTGGGCCAACACCATGAGGATAGGGTCAAGTATCATGGCATCTAATCATAAAATGTGAAGACGGGGTTCACACCTAAGTGTTGGCTCTCAACAATGCCACACTTCCAAAATTGTCAGTCTCAAGACTTGTCCTATTGGGTCAACACTCATTGATGGCCACAAGGGCAAATCAATGTATCTAGGCTTCAAACTCCTTACTCTAGGCTTGGAGGACCCTACACAAGGTCTATGAACACTCAATTGTTATTACAATTGAAAGAGCTTTCTTCTAGAACTTGTAACACACACATCATTGGTAATCATTGTTATGATGGATGGTCTATTAGGACAATAAATAAAATGCTTATTCTTTTTCCACCCTTTGAAACTACAACAAGGTATTTGACTTGGTAGGGTCCCCACACATCATTTCAACACCAAACATTAGGAAATTCAACCTTTTGCCTTCTCAATTAATTTTTTTTTGTCTTTCACTAGTTTTCCCAGTCTTATACATAGGGATATCAGACCTTTCATGGCATCATCACACGCGCAAACTTCCCCATATGTCCCTGTAAGTCTAATATATTAAATACATTTCACCTAGCACTATCTAGTACATATTCTTGTGTCCTATCCATATAGGATGTTTGCACACCACACTATCATCCTTGACTCATGTGTGTGATGCAAAGGTAGGGGCATGTATAATGGTTTCAACATACAAAGTTAATGATCATACAATCCATTCTTCTAGACACCCTTGGATACATTAATTGTCTTCTAGGCTTGGGAAAACTAATATGAATTGAGCCAACACCATGAGGATAGGGTCAAGTATCATGGCAACTGATCATAATTTGTGAAGCTAGGGTTCACACTCATTGATGATCATTTTGCAACTCACCTTGATTCTACATGAGTTGCAGAAGCTTGAGATAAGTATGGATGATTGTCTCCTTCCAATATGTAGTCCTTTCATATTGTAGGTGCCTACACACTATGTTGTTGTTAATTATTGATGTAGTATTAAGACATCTCATGACTCCATTACATGTCCACACTTGGGTTTACAAACACAACTTTGTCAAAACAAAAACAATATCACTAGTAAAACTATGGCTGTGACAATTAATACCCTTAGGATAGTCATAGAAATTTAATCTATTTCATTTGGTTTTGATCCACAAACCCTTCTGAAGGTTGCATAGGGTCCCCTCACCCCTCTCTTTGTCATCAACCACTTCAAAATACCAATCACTTGGTCTTCCCACCAAATTCTTCACTTTTACTACCTTTTACTGTCTGATACATAGAGATATCAGACTGTCCTCATGCCCAAACATGTACCAAATCTAATTTGGAGACGTGCACACAACATAATATGATACATAGCATGATACCCAAGCTAGCATGATACACCTATGGTTACTGTAGACACCTAAAAATGTCTCATTGATCATGTGCTAATTATTCATCTAATTGATTAAACAATTATTTAATTATTTAATTAAGTTAATTAATCTTATTCTTCTAGATTCATATTTCCTCAATATCTTACTAATTATTCTATTTTCCATTCTTTCATCATTTAATCATTTTAACCATTTTCTAATAATTAAATATTTATTATTTATTTAATTTTGATTAATTCCCCAATTTAAATCATCTTTATTATTTAAATAAATTAATTTTCAATTTCTATCTCTAATCAATTAATCATTCAACCCTTTTCTAAATATTAATTAAATATCTATTATTTAATTAATTGTGATTTAATCCTTTAATTTAAATAATCTTTATTATTTAATTAAATTCCATTTCTAAATAATTAAATAGTTTCTTTAAATTATTTAATTAGCTAATGAATTCTTCTAATTTCATCAAATTCAATTACATGTGCATGATTTCAAAAATCAAATTGAAAATCAAAGTCAAGTTCTAAATATATTCAAATACTAAATTGAATTTAAAATAAATTCAATTATTTGAATTGAATCTCATGCAAAGATTAAATTGAAAATCTAAGTCAAAGTGCAAGGACATGCTAAATTAATTAATTCAAACAATCAATTAAGTAATCATTTATCTCTCCAATCTCTATTTCCATCTTTTAGTTAGCTTTTTCTAAATAAAGTTTTCTTTGTCATCAATTAATTTTCCTCCAATCACCCATTTTCTTCCTTCAGTTAGCTTTTTCTCAATCAATTAACTCAATTAATCTATTCAATTTATTCTGTTTCATCTCTAAAATCAACAATTCAACTATCAATCAACATTTGAGCTCACCTGAGTTTGACCTCTTGACCAATCTGTTCCACCTTTCAATCAATCTTCTCCAAAAATCTATAAATTGAGCATTCAATCTCTATTTTCAACAATCACGAACTTTGAATCTTTGTGTCACTTGCAGGTTGCCAGTGCAATATCTGAGAGCCACCATACCACAAAGAGGAGAAGAACAATGGAAGCCATGATGCACAATAGGGAGTTTTACATTGTTTAATTTCACTGTTTTGCATCTATTTCATTGGTTTTGTGTTCGAATTGCTTAGATAGTTAAGGGATTCATGATTTTCCTTATTTCCTATTTAGCAATGATGAATTTGAGCATAGCACATTTTGGTGAATCCGACATGAACAATATCTAATTAACCTTCTCTATTTTCTGTGTTATTTTTGCAAATCGTACAAATTTTTTCCTTTTTTGTAGGTTTTGCACTTATTTCAAAAAAGATGTCTTCATCACGCATTCGCGGTTGCATCATTATACAATCTCATAGACAGGGCTATGCAATCGACCAAAAAGGGTTATGCATTCATGTGGAACCCATCACACAATCACCCTTACAAGATTACGCAATCACTAACACAAGATTACACAATCACTCTGATACTGTCACACATTTGTTTTGAATATTTTTGTTCTGATAATTCTATTTTTATTCCTTTTCTGTTCTCTGATCTGTTTAATTCTGCATGAAATTGACTCAATTTGGAAACAAATTATTTTTATTGCATGTTTTTATAACAGTTTATGGCACGTAAGGTACAATTCAGGATTTCAGGTGCCAGAAGGACAAAGGAGAAAAGAAGATAGGCCAAACGCCATCATAGAATTCTCAAAGAAGAAAAGAAGATACAACATTTGGAAGACCAACCAGCTATCGATAGATACAATAGCTCAGTTCTCTCATATCGGGTGAAATATGATTTGGTTAACATTGAATGTATGATGAGAGACCTAGCTAGAGCCTCACAATCTGTTTTGCAGGTTTCTAATCAAAATTAGCTTCAACCTTTATTTTTTTGTGTTATCTGCCTGTGTATCTCACAATCACCTTGTTATCATCATGTAATCGATTTGTCGGGATCACGCAATCGATCAAATAGAATTACGCAATCGCCTATGCAGGGTCACACAATCGCGCAGGTAGCATCACACATTCATTTCTATTAGATTTGGGTTCTCTATCTTCTATTGATTTGATTTTACTACTAATCATCTATTTGCAACCTGTGGCGGATTTACATAAAGGATCAGATTAGTATTAGATCAATTGCACTCATGCTCTCACACTTCATTTTTTGGGCTTAAAATCATCATTGGTTAAAATTGACATGCATGTATAACACTTTAGTTTGGGCTTAAAATTAACATTGGTTAAAATTGACAAGCATGTATAACACTTCAGTTTGAGCTTAAAATCAACAATTGTTAAAATTGACATGCATGCCTTCACATTTCAATTTGGTGTTTAAAATTGACATTCACATGCATATTCAACACCTAAATTTGGGTTTTAAAATGAACGTGAATCAGGTTGCACATATATTAAATAACATTTGATTTTCTTAAAGGAAAGAATCTTTTATCGTGTTTAGGGTGGACCTAATGTTGTATTAACTACCTTTCCACCCACCTTCGGGGTCTTGGGAGAAAGGAAGGAGGTGACAACGATACTCAATTTTATTTTATTTCAAGTAGAGAGGGGTATCTTTGACTGGTAATTTCATCACCCCATAGAGGTACTTAGAATTGGGATGCATTGGGGATATCATCTCTCCCAACGTACTCTCGAGTAGGTTTTTCGAGCTGCTATATAAACATAATGGTCAGACGGCTAGAGTGTTGAGTGAATTCGACGTATGTGGGGGCCTTCCCTGCACTGATACGCTCAATTAAAGTCTTAAGTGGCTTGCTCTGAGAATCTATTGTTGGATCGGGATCCCTCAAAATTTTATAATAAGAACCAGCTTAATAGCCCAAAATCCTATATTCAGTGATTCTAGGAGTGCAGATCGTACCCCATAGATACCCCTCATGTAACTTGCATTATGAGATAGAAATCCCTCGATGATAAGATTTTCGGATCTTCGGGGTAAGAGAGACTGGCATGCAAGAAGTGTGTTTCATGGAGTGGAGCCAGTGCTACCAGACTCTCTATCTATCCATTTGTTTCGGTATTTTTCAGTGGGGGCCTCATTGAATGGTGTCCAATTTCCAGCCTAAGATTGTCTTTTGTGTCCTTTTATGTATCGTTGTATCAGACCAGTATTGAGATAGTTATTTGGGCTATTTCAGGCCGTATCCTAGATATCTCTGAATTCTCTGAGATTGTTTGAAAAAAACTAGTTCAATCAGCTATATCTACCTCCAAGCAATTATTCTCAGACTTGGAAAACCACAAAACTTGTCCTACACACAAAATTACTAAAAAAAAGGTCCATTTTAAAATGTTAGATAGTCTTGCAAACTCAAAGAAATACACACTTGTGACCATAGGTAGTCCTTTCATAGTCCTCATTTACATCCTTATTATTGTCCTTAGTCCTTTCATAGTCCTCATTTATGTCCTTATTATCGTCCTTAGTCCTTGCATAGTCCTCATTTACATCCTTATTATCGTCCTTGTATAGTCCTCATTTATGTCCTTATTATTGTCCTTAGTCCTTGCATAGTCCTCATTTACGTCCTTATTATCATCCTTATTCCTTGTATAGTCCTCATTTACATCCTTATTATTGTCCTTAGTCCTTGCATAGTCCTCATTTACGTCCTTATTATCATCCTTAGAAGTTGTATAATCTCTATTTATGTCCTCATTATCATCCTCATATAAGTCCTTGTCTAGACCTCATATACACCTGTCTTAGTACATCATCAGTTGCATAATCATCCTAGAAAGTCATACCCCAAATGTCCAAAACATAATCAGAGGATTGATCAAACTCAACCTCAACTCAAACAAGTTGGTCAAGTTCAATCAAACATTGTCACATTCAGAGAAATGGAGAAAACATCTTACATGTTGTGATCCTAGGTCCAAACCAATCAAGAAAACATCATGGATTAGCATTATACATTTCATAGGGAAGGTGGAGGATTCATCCCTTCCATTCCTATTCCATCACCACCCATAGAAACCTTAGCTCAACAAATCAATACTTTGCAACAACAAGTGATAGACATGACTAGTCCTAACAACCATAGGGGTTGGTTAGAAAAAATGATGAGAGAAGTGATGACCAGGAGGGAATCAGTACTAGGCCAACCTTATTCTTCTTGTGAGACCATTCAAACATGCCAACCTTCATTCTTAAACAAAATCGTTCCTACCTTAGTTCAACCAACATTAGAGTCATATAAACCTTATTTTTCTTTCAACCCACTATATCAATCATACCAATCACATCAATCCAACATTCAAAATACCTCTTTCAACCAAAATCAAACCTCTCTCAACCAAAATCAAACCCCTTTCAACCAAGGTCAAAATCAAAATTCATTCAACCAAAATCAAACATCTTTCACCCAAAATCATACTCCTTTCAACCAAAATCAAATCCCTTTCAACCAAAGCCCAAATCAACCATTTCATCATCCCCTGAAGTCACACAAGACCAATCCATGCCATCTCCATCTAATAACACAACCTCCCAAGGGCTATCCATCATTCAAATCCAATCTAATTCAAGTCATGATTCAAAGGATCTCATTCAAAATCCTTTCTCATCAGGCCAATGTGTTTAAAAATTTCAAGAATTTGCAATGCATTTCCAAACTTATTCCCCGATTCAAGAGGATGATCCAAAATCAGAAGAAATGAACCCTAAAAGAAATAAAGATCAAGAAAAAACTCTTTCGTCTAACTCAATTTTTGATCAAGATCCCAGCGACCAAGAATCTTATGATGATACCCTCGCTCTTTTCTATTCCATTCATAATCAAACCCTTCCATCTCAAGAACAAAGTGTCATTTCAAGTCCCATCCAACATCCACCTCCTAAACAAGATCAGGACATCCCTTTCATCCTTTCTAATAATCCCTTTCCAAGCCAAGATCAAAGCATACATTTACCTTCATGTCCTAAACAAGATCCTATTATTTCTCCAAATCTTGATCAAAATCCCTCCATCCCTTCATCTCCATTTCATAATCCTCCATGTTCGTCACAATATTCCCTCTCAAATGAATTTACCATTTCTCCTAGTGATCCCAATCCCTCTACACAAGTTTTTCATGAACCCCTTATCAATGAAATCACCAATCCAGATCATACTACATAGAGAAACTTGTCAACAATTGTATGTGAGCCATCATCAAATGCTGATGTAGTGACAAAAACAAACATAACACCAACTAATAAGATCAACACCTGGTTGACTTCGTCATCCTCTTCAAGTGCATCAATAGAAACAAGCATAACACCCGCTCATGTCACAACTTCAGAAATAGAATCTATTTGCCTCATATACACACACTTGAAAGACTGGGGGCAAGAGAACCTACCATAGTTGGATTTCTTTGAAAATGATAAGGCTATAGCTGAATTCAGGGATTCTAGAGCTGGATTTCCCTTTGATGATCCACAAAATCCAAAAACTAATAAAATCAACATTGGAGATGTTGAACATGTACACTTAGCTGAGTCCTTATATCCTATTGGAAAAGACATCTTTATCCATCTCTTCAAACAAAGACCAATGAACTACCTACACAAAACTTCTTGACCCTATGAACAACATGCACCTTAAATGATATTATACCTAAGAGATGGGTTATTTTAGGTTTTAATTTCCACATTGCATATCATTTTATTCAAAGCACTACACCACATATAGTTTCTTTCTAAGCATCACATATTCAGAAATCATATTCACAAGGTTTCTGCATTTTCATATAGCGGCACCAATAAAACAAGGCAACTGTCCAAGTTGGTCATCTATTTGCATCTAAGAGAAACAAGGGTCATCTCCTTTCTTAGATATTCGAACATGAAGTCTTTGAGATCCTAAGGTCATTCATTTTCAACATTACCCTGTGAAGACGCTTTATTGATGGTTGGGTAGTGATTTCACTATTTGAGACTTGTTAACCCAAAATCTATCAATTGCTATATCTCATAACACATTAAGAAAATCTCTAATTCATTCTAGACACCTAGTCTATCATATGACTAGTGAAAAATCTAAAATAATACTTCAGCACGACTGTAATTGTCACACCCAAGTAGGTTTCATTACTTACATAGTCAAGGCAAGAAAATAAAAAGAAAAAGAGCTATGCCAAATATTCATCTCAAGGTGAAAGAGAAATGATATATAACTGAAATATCATGCATACAAAGTGCGACAAAAAGCTTGACTATGGGAACATGTAAGTACATCAGGGCTATGAATGCCTGCTGGCAATGGAGAAATATTTGAGAAATTACAGTCTATAACCTCGTCAGAGCTCTAAAATCTTGCTGGCAACGAGGCTCTATTCGAGATGCTTTTGAAGTTAGGATAATCCACGTAGCTAGTCATATAGGATGCTAATGATATTTAGTGAATACAAGAGCGAGAATTATCTCATCCGCACACACATGGGCAAAAGAAGATCAAAGTTTCAAGAACCAATGGGGAAGTTTTCCACATCTCCATTTGTAAATCCTAGTCACTAAGTGTGTTAATTTGGATGTTCCAAAGGACCTTAGGGATTGAATGACTACTTATCTATGAAATGTTTTGCACCTCCATTTCAATTGGTGTATTACAAAATGCCAAACAAACACAGTCATCCTTGTTCGAATAGGAAATGCATCTTCATCATGCATATTGCATTAACATAGGTCATGTCAAAAATTCATTGTCTCCACATGCATTCTACAGATCATCATGTCAAATAGGTTTGCACATTGGGGGCATAACTGAAAAAATCCAAACAAAATCATATAAAATCCTGAAAAAATAGTAATATCAAATATGATCCTGAAAAAATCCTAAAAAATTGTTAAAAGTTCTGAAAAAAATCCTTAAAAATCAAATAAATTCTTGAAAAAATACCAAGAGCATTGGGAAAACACAAAATATTAAAAGTCATAAAATGTCTTGAAAAAACCCTTAAAAATCGAAAAAATCAAAAACTGAAAATCAAAGCAAAGAAAGCATAGACCATCCATCAAATCAAATCAACAACAGAAAAACTCTTAAAGTCTACATTCAAACTGATCACATGTCTTGTTAATCAATTTATCGATCAAACTCTATCAAACATCAACATGTCTTATATAGGGAAGGATACACTCGAAACCAGACAGATCGGTCTTACACGGGGTATTCACTCTCTCAAACCAGATATTCCTATCAATGATCACACAAATCAAAACAACGACATATATCAGTATGAGCGCTGGATTTTGTCCAAGTTAGTCTTATCTTTATTAGTTGATGGTAGGTCACGTTTCATCAAATCAAAAATATTCAGAAAGAGTAGTAAAAATACCAAAAACATCTGAAAAATGTCCTGAAAAATTCAATCAAAACATTCAAATATCGATCCACATAATCCAAAAACATCGAAAAAGCTCTTGAAAAAAACTAAACAATAAAAAATCAATCAATCAAAAAACTTGCAATAAAATGTCTTGTGAGAAAGAAATACTCTAGCAGATATCCAGCAAACGCTTCGCACGAAGTTAACAAAGGATACAACTATCCAGTCAAACATCTGCAATCAACTGATCGAACTATCTTATCAATCGTATTATATCCATATCAAGTGATCATTATCTTGTCTTAAATAGAATAGGATACACTTGAAATCAGACAGATCAGTCTTAAATGGGGTCTGCAACTTTTTGAGATCAGACATTATCAACCATCACATCAAGCAACTAAGAACAAAGGCACAAGGTTAGTATAGCGGCTGAATTTTATCTAGGTCAGTCTTTATCTTTTATCATTTGGCGACATATTATGTTCCTATGCTACTCAGGGATGTCCACAAGTGACTAGAGGAGCTATTATGGGCATTATCTTTTTCTTTGTTTGTTGTTTGTGGTGTGAACCAATGAAGTTCTAGGGAAATTGCTCTAGTGGGTGTCTGTGATACTGGGGCATAATTTTTTTTTTCTTTGAAACAATGTCATTCTGACTTTATCTCAAAGAGGGAAAAATGTAGACACCCTAAGTATCACTGGGGCATACTGGGGCATAATTTTTCATTTTCTTTGAAACAATGTCATTCCAACTTTGTCTCAAAGAGGGGCAAATGTAGACACCTAAAAATGTCTCATTGATCATGTGCTAATTATTCGTCTAATTGATTAAACAATTCTTTAATTCTTTAATTAAGTTAATTAATCTTATTCTTCTAGATTCATATTTCCTCATAATCTTACTAATTATTCTATTTCCTATTCTTTCATCATTTAATCATTTTAACCATTTTCTAATGTTAATTAAATATTTATTATTTAATTAATTTTGATTAATTCCCCAATTTAAATAATCTTTATTATTTAAATAAATTAATTTTCAATTTCTATCTCTAATCAATTAATCATTCAACCCTTTTCTAAATATTAATTAAATATCTATTATTTAATTAATTGTGATTTAATCCTTTAATTTAAATAATCTCTATTATTTAATTAAATTCCATTTCTAAATAATTAAATAGTTTCTTTAAATTATTTAATTAGCTAATTAATTCTTCTAATTTCATCAAATTCAATTACACGTGCATGATTTCAAAAATCAAATTGAAAATCAAAGTCAAGTTCTAAATATATTCAAATACTAAATTGAATTTAAAATAAATTCAATTATTTGAATTAAATCTCATGCAAAGATTAAATTGAAAATCTAAGTCAAAGTGCAAGCACATGCTAAATTAATTAATTCAATCAATTAATTAATTAATCATTTATCTCTCCAATCTCTATTTCCATCTTTTAGTTAGCTTTTTCTAAATAAAACTTTCTTTGTCATCAATTAATTTTCCTCCAATCAACCTTTTTCTTCCTTTAGTTAGCTTTTTCTCAATCAATTAACTCAATTAATCTATTCAATTTATTATGTTTCACCTCTAAAATCAACAATTCAACTATCAATCAACATTTGAGCTCACCCGAGTTCCACCTCTTGATCAATCTATTCCACCTTTCAATCAATCTTCTCCAAAAATCTATAAATTGGGCATTCAATTTCTATTTTCAACAATCACAAACTTTGAATCTTTGTGTCACTTGCTGGTTGCCAGCATGATATCTGAGGCCCACCATACCACAAAGAGGAGAATAACAATGGAAGCCATGATGCACAATAGGGAGTTTTACATTGTTTAATTTCATTTTGTTTTGCATCTATTTCATTGGTTTTGTGTTCGAATTGCTTAGATAGTTAAGGGATTTGTGATTTTCCTTATTTCCTATTTAGCAATGATGAATTTGAGCATAGCACAGTTACTCCTACCCAAGTACAAACACAAGAAGAATCGAAAATGGGTGTAGACCAAGACAACTCAAGAATTATCATGACAATAGAAGACCAATAAAATTTATTTTCAAAGCCTAAGGCCAAACAAAATGAAGAGAGAAGAAACATGGAGTCAAAGAAGCATGGAGAACAAGAAAAAGAGGATCTATCTAGGCCCCCACCCCCAAGATGACTCCTCCAAAATTTTAAACTTAGGTGCACAAGCAACAAGATGAAGAACAAAGGCCAAAGTAGGTTGTAACTACCATGAACCCATCCATCCAAAGTGATGAGAATCTAGATGTTCCTAAGTGGCTACAATTCAACTTTGAAAGGATAAAGAAGAGAGTATTGAAAAAGTAAGTTTGCAAAAGATGATCGTTGAGGTTGAGGCCACAAGGAAGCCAAAGAAGGAAATGACCTTGTATGCCACCTAAAACTATGCAAAAGGAGAGATAGTTGCAAACATCGCTATCCCAATGCCAAATAAGGATGATTGAGAAATGGATCCTTTTGATCATTAGGGAACTCAAGTGAAATTTAGAAAATAAACTAAATGGGGAGAAGTAGCAACTTTAGATGCAACTATTGAGACTATAAAGGTAAGGATGCAAAAATGATACCAATCTAAACAAGAAAGGAAGGCTATTTAGTATCATAGTACATGGACAACTTTTTAAAGATCTTGATGCCCCTTGAGCTTCTCAAGTTTCACGGATACTGATGCCTACTTTTCTTCCTAAAAAAGAAATGAAATATTTGTATGCTATGAAGGGTAAAGCTACAATGATGGATACATGGGCTATGAAGGAAATGAATCACATCAGAACCTTCTTTGCTAAGTTCTACAATGTTTATGATGAATCCAGTAAGTTGGAATTAATAATGTCAGCCTGTTCTAATCAATGGGATAAAGATGTGAGGAAGTGAAATTAAAACGTTGAGTCAAAATAAAATCAAAGAAGCTGATGTATTGAGAGATGAAGATAATGGCTTCATTCAAAGTAGTCTAGACGAGCTAATATTCAAGCTAGAAATCATAGAAGGAAAAATAACTAAGATGGTAAAGTTCCATTATCCGATGTTAACTAAGCATCGGGCTTATGATGAATACATAACAATCAATTTGGGGGCTCATCCCTTTAGATCAGATAAGGATTGATTGGACACTATATAAGTTATTTTATATAAATGGGATAAGAAGGTGGAAGGGAAGTTTGGGACAAATAGTAAATTTGATTAACAAGTCTTGAATGAATGTATGGGGTTAATTGTGGCTACATCTCATGCTACCGATATGGTGAAAGCCTTAGAGAATTCCATTACCAAACTAAATAAAGTTATTAGAATTGTTGACTTTCGAATCAAATGGATAGATGGGCCAAATGAAAGATCTTTAGGCTAATATTTGTATAATTATAAGGAGTATAAGGAAAGGAAAAAGAAGGCTTCCTCCACAAGAAATCCAAGTCCGAATTGATTTGTTTCAAATTTTGATCAAGTAGATGGTAAATAATGGATTCTTAGTTAATTCAAAGTGATGACCTATCAAGCTTATCTTTATTTAAGTAAGGGCCCATCCAAATACTATTTGTGAACTGCACCCAAATCAGAAAGTTTCCTTCTTTCTACAAGCATTTCAACTTCTTCCTCTACATACATGAAATCCAACTTCAATGTACACAAAGTATAAAGGAAAGTGTGAGTTGTCCACTCTAGTTCGGGCTAGTAATTACTCACTTTCTCTTATTTGGCATATCATACTTACTATTTTGGGGTTATTGGAGTAGAATGAAAAAAGTTAGCAACTTGCATGTTGGCCAGACTTCCTAGAGATTAGGTAATTTTGGGAAAGTTATTTCATATAATTAAGGAGGTTTCCTCCTATAAATTGATGTTTTCAAGATATTTTAAAGGTTGGAAAATTGATGGTTTGAAGCCTCTAGCATAGTTTATTTTAATTTTTGTAGCTCTTTATTCTCTTTGTTTCATGATACATTTTATGAAGACAGTGGACTTAAGTGCTAGTGATTTGCTAGTATATGGTTAATATATCAAGTTCTTGTTGATTCATTGTCTCATTGAGTTTTTGGTATTTTTAAATTCTCTACATCTTCCATGATTTAAGAATGATCTAAAAATATTTGTGGTTACTTCATTTATTTGCTAGATTTGATTAATTTAGCATGTCAAAAGGATCTGAAAACTAACCATGTTGATAATGTATGCTTAGAGTATGTGCTAGTAATTTGTTTTCTCTTGCTCCCTACTCTATCTTTCTTGTTAGAGTATAGTTGAGAGGGATCTCAACAAGCGGTATAGTTGATAATCAGCTTAAGAGACCAACACTTAGCCATCCCAGTATAGTTGATAATCAGCTTAAGAGACCTTCGGAGGTCATGATTCCTCATCCCCACCTCTTTCAGGAGAATTCTGGTAGTAATACTAGGCTTGTGTTGTTTGTACCATTTTGACCATCAACATGAACCTCCACACATAATTTTCGTTGGTGAACTTCTTAGGATTTTGAATAACTTAAGGTTTTCATAATGGAAGCTAAGGAAAAATTGGTATGGGCTTTATCTAAGGATGGTAACTACTTTGTTAAATTTGGTATTGATATTGTCCCTTCCTATCAGTCTTCTTTTCAATGTTTTAATATTTGGAACACTAAAATGATCTTGAAGGTTTTCTTTTTTTGGAACGCTAAAACAATCTTGAAGGTTTTCTTTTTCTAGTGCATGACCTAGGAATGACAAAGCATGGGTAGTTGTGCATCAATAGGTTCAATAATAGGATTTGAAACAAGCTATGATTCAACAAGAAATCAGAGGGATCCTACAGGAAATTTAGCTACCTCGAATGGTGAAGATTCTACCCAAGCAATTCCCCATATTATGCAAATATTATGTAAATTTGAAATTCCTCATGCAAATATTATGCAAATCCGAAGATTCAATGAATGAAGGTGAAGATTCAGAAATTCCTCATTATGCAAATCCTAAATTAAGGTGAATATTCTACCTCAAATGTTGAGTGTGCCATTTGATCTTGCCAGGGGTTGAAGTCGACGCGAAAGCCTGCGTGGGATTGAATGCACAAATGACTTGCCCTCTTTTTTTTAATTTTTAAGTAATGCCCATTGTCATTGAAATTTCAATGAACGCAGACACTTTTTTGAAAAAAATAAAATTTCATTGCCAATGCCTTCTTTGTCGAAACCAAATGTGAAATTACCGTCGGAATTCCGATGAATTGAGCATTTTTTCAAAAAAAAATTAAATTTGGTCACAATATACCTTCTCCGTCGGAATTCTAGACCAAATGTATTAGTGACCTTACTATATCTATCCATATACTCTACAATTGCTTCATCAAGATCTTCAAGTGCCACAATAAGATGTTTCTGCTGTCCGGAGTCCATTGATTCAATCTTCCAAATCTTCATGAAGCTGTTAGGCTTCCTCAGAGGAACTAGGATATGATACCAATTGTTGGAATCAATGAACACTAAGAGGGGGGTGAATTAGTGCTCCAGTATTTATAAACTTATTATATTGTTTCTTCAACCATTAGATGAAAATAATTGAAAGCAAAGTGCAGAAACAAAAAAAAAAAGGCACACGACCATAACAACAAGATTTTTACATAGAAGCCCAAAAGGGAAAAAGCATGGTGGGATTTGAACCCATAATATTATTATGCTATGGCTAGTAGTAAATAAATATTACATAGGAGGAATGCACATGCATTCAGGCACACTGCCTAGAGCTCACTGCTCAATTACAAAAGGGCTGCTACCCGGAGGACTCACTGTCCTACAAATGAGATATAGAAGTTAATAAAATATAAGAAATGGAGTACAATATCTACAAAACCCAAAAATCAGTTCTGGTTAGGCTCAAGAATGATCCGTTGTTGTTGTTCTGATAAATTGCTCCGTTATACTCTACCACTGATTACCGGATGATAAAACTCTCAAGATGTGCATGTGTAATTGTGCTCAACCACACCAAAAATGATTTCACACTCATACATTCCTCCAAAAATATTACCCAACACCACCCTATATATCCATACCACCAAAATTTCTCTCCCACAAGTCGGCTTCACAAAATATCAAAATATGAAACATGTAACTTCAAGTTGGCCCAAATCTTCACAAAACCATATATTGGATCCAAAACATATGATCACACGTTTATCATAAGTTGATCCAATTACCTCAAACTTTCCAATAACCACCAGAATCACCTCAAGACATCTGATCCACACATTACACCACCAACAATGAACATGGCCCTGTTTTACTTCTCTACAGGATACTGAACCTTCTAACATGCTTAAGAAACATCACTAAAAAATGAGAACCATTCACCAAAGTTGTACATTGAGTATCACCGACAGACTTGGACCAAAACTCCATACCGAATATCCCAAACTATATACTGGATAAGATTAATAGGCTGAGTTACCATCAATGACAACTCTAAAGATTTCTCATTCACCAGACATCATCAATCTTCACCAGAGCATCACTAGCATAGTGTCTTATGCCAACATGATGTTCGTCGTTATATCTAAGATTCCATTAGAATAATATTTTTCTTCTTTAAATTCCTCTTCATCAATAATCTGACTCAAGAAAATATCCATGTTTGTCAAAAAATCCAATATATGCTTATCATCTTCAAAAATTTATAAATTGGTAACATTATCTAGTACAGATGGAACTGATACAAGCTCTATTGACAAATGCACACTCAAATGAGATATTGTAGGTGATTGAAGGTATTGTCATTGATGGCAACCTTGCAATCATGTGATAGCGATAGGCAGACACCGGCACCAACACCGACAGACTCTACACCGGCATACAGAACACCGACACCGAAAAGGAAGATTACCGGCACCCTAGCCGACAACAATTTTGTGTTAATGTATTTTGTAATTAATTGTAAAATATTTTGTAAGCCAACATGGTGGATTGTAATATGACTCATATATGTATGAAATCATTGTAGATCATTTTGTAAGAGATATGATGCGAAATATGAATAGAAGGTAGCAGACCTATTATGTGAATTATTGGATAAGGGTTTATGTATGTAGTAGAGCTTAAACTGGTACTGAATCTAGCATAGCAGATGCTAATCTGAAGCAGTACAAGACATTGGATTAGTATAATCCATTTTTGTAAGTCAGTGTGACTTCTTTTGTAATTGAGCAGTGAGCTCTAGGCACTTGGCCTTCCTGCATGTGTAGGCCCCTGTTGTAGTAGTAATATTCTCTTATTGGCCAGTAAGTGAATATTGTGGGTCACAAATCCCACCGAGGTTTTTCCCACACCGGGTTTCCTCATTAAAACATTGTGTTATGGTGTGTTTTTCATGGTGTGGTTGTTATTCTTATTTGCTGCATTATTTCTAGTTTACTGGTACACAGTTTTAATATAATTTTCATGTTATAAGTTAAGAAAATATTGTTACCGGTCAGATACTGATTCACCCCCCCTCTTAGTATCTTTGGGAATCCTAACAAGCTCCACTGTAAACTTCTTCAATCCTTCCATGGCAATGGGTGCCAAGGAACAGGTAGCCTGTGCAAGTGCATTTGCCACTTGGTTTTGTGATCTATATACTGTCTTGATATTAACATCATCAAAGCTTTTGATGAGGTCCCATACTCTATTGTGGTATCTTGTCAATCTTCTGTCGTGGCAGACATATTTTTTTTCACTTGTCTCACTACAACGTTTGAATCTCCAAACACATGTAAAATCTTCACTTTATTCTGAATAGCTAACAACAATTCATGGACTAAGGATTCATACTCAACAACATTTTTTGTACATGGAAACTATAATCTATGAGCATCCAAATAAGTCTCCCCTAAGGGACTAATCAATTCAAAACTGACTCCTGATCCTTAATTCAACTTTGAGCCATCAAATATCAATGTCCATACTTGACCCTCATGATTTATTTCTTCTTCTTTAATTTTATCTTCAATTTCCTCATCCGGCTTGGGTGAGGCCTCTTTAATTTCTTCAAGTGTTAAAACTTCAAGATTTCTCTTGTGTATTTGATTCAAAGCTATCTTGCACATTGCACAAGAGAATTCAGAATGAGGAGTATTGTGAATTTGACACCAATTAGGCAACAATAAATATTGAATATGCACACGGTTGCCTAACTCAACTCCCTATTTAATATTATTAAATATAAATCTTCTAAAACTTTATAACATATCAACCTATTCATTTGTATCATGGTCGCTTTCTACTACAACTTCTGTGGAATTCAAAATATCTTGATTTTCTTCTATCTCTTTTACTGGGCTTTGAAGCATCAAAACCTCTTTAATTTTTGGTCTATAATTTCCCATATCAGTTTCTAGGAAAAGAATCTCATTTTTTTCTCCATATTTTGTTATCATCAATCTTAATCTAGGGGTACTATCAATCTTGATCCAGTTGGGTACACCTCTCCATGACAACCACATGTGAGAGAAATCAGTCAAGAAAATACCCATTCAATCTCCTTGACCAATCTCAACTCAGAAGCATGCCATATCCATTGGGAATGTCTACAAGTGATATATCTATGAAGTGTTGAGCTCTTGAATCTGCAACTAACTGCATATGCATATTTTCAAGTTATCTAATCACAGGTACCTCTATCTTATCTAACTATGCAACTCTTTTGATAGTCTGTATGGGAATGAGACCCATTTTCTCACATATGGACTTTGACATCACATTACTTGAAGATCCAGAATCTATCAGACAATTGTGTAGAAGTTTGTCGAAAATCCTCACTGAAAGCAAGAACAATGCCGACTCATCTTGATAGTTTACTACTGGCTTATCCCTATGAACTTGCAAGTTTTCTTCTTTCTTCATATTTTCTTTGGAAACTTCATCATTTTTTATCATATCTTCAACATAAGCAATTTCACCCTTTGGAAGGATTTCACCCTTGGTGGAATTTTTAGTTATAATTGGTGAATCCTTAACTTTCTTTACATTGTCTCTTGTGATAAAATCCTTTCCTTCTAGCATGTCTTCTTTCTTTGGTGTGGCTGGTGTATTAGATGATCCTTGAATTACACAGACTGTATCTAGCAATGGTTGATCATTTGGTTCATCATGAACCACATTTATACTAGTCTTATGAGCATTTGTAGCAATTCTTGAAATATTGGAATTTGTTGGAACCGTAGCTCTTCCCACAATATTTTCACTTAAACCACTTATCAATGTATCTCTAGTCTTAGGTACCTTCATCAATTCAAATAATGGCAGGTTTGTCGACTTTCTTGAATTTTGCTAACACACACAGACTCAACCTCTTCAACTCTTCTTTTGGAGGACGTGAAATAGTCTTCTGTCTATACTCAGGTGAATCTTGTGGATATCTTGGTGTATTTCTAGCATTTGGATTAGGTGGAGTAGGAAAATTATTCAAAGGAATGGAAGTAGTTAAAGGATCTTGATTTGTTTGATTCCTCTGATAAACTCTGGGTCCCAAATTTCCTAATGACTAGTGGAAAACTTCCTTTATTCCTTAAACTAAAACATTGTTATTCAATAGTGGAAAATAATAATTTGAATCTTCAATAGATCCATTAGTTGAAGCATGTGGGAACTAGGAACCAGGTGGATCCATTGGTCCATTAGCTAACTCTAGAGGAAATCTCCCACTCTATTCACATTCTAGACTTTCTTCACAAACTAGAGGAAATTTGAAATCTTCAATGATTAATGCTTGATCATATCTTGTGGTACGGATAATTTCAAATCCTGTTGTCAGAGTGCTTTTTGATGCTTCACTATTATGCACTTCTTGTTGGAAACTATATGTTGCAACCTTCAATTTGGGACAATGTAACTCTGAATGTTGACTAGTGTTGTGTAATATACACCAATTTGATAAGGCAGTCTTTGCAAGGAAGACCCTATCAGTCAGTCGACTCTCCGAAGATAGCGGATTATCAAGAGGTGATGGCACATTTCCATTGTTGGGTTTGATATTACATGTTCTCTTTTGATAGTTCTGATTATTACCACGATATCCTTGGTTATTACCACTCTAATTATTCTGATTGTTGCTTTGGTAACCCTGATTGTTTTTTTGATAGTTTTGATTACCACCTTGGTAGTTTCTATGCATACTATAGAGTTGGTTGTTGTGATTCCTCAAATGAGTAACCTCTATAGATAATTTCTTTACTTGATCTATCAACTCTTTCATCTCTTCTTTCTCCTCTTGTGTCCTCGTGGATGTCACAATATTTTGCAGGTACCAACTGATTTGACTGTTGAACTACTAGATACATCGGTTGTAGAACTTGATTCATTATTGGCGAATGATGTACCAAATATTGACTTAGATTCTAAATTTGATTTACGGCTACAAGAGACCCCAAATTGAGCAAAGGTCCACTAAGATTCTGACATAGTACCTTACTAACTTCTATTGCCTTTGCATATGCTTCATTCAAATTTTCTACAGAGGGATTATTTTGCACAAACATTGTTGTAAGTGGATCAAGAGCATGATAGTATATCTCTTGAGCATCTAGAATAAGATAAGGAGTCTACAACCTTGTATAAGCCTTCTAAAAATAGTTGTTGAATGAAGTAATAGGTTCGTGTCCTTTTCGTTTACATTCAACAAACTGACTATGAAAATTTGATGGAGAAATTGGGATATCGAATTTTCCAATGAACGCCTCCTTTAATTATTCCTATGAGGTGATGGATCTTGTAGGTAAATGGATAAACCAATAATATGCCACTCTCCCAAAGAATAGGGAAAAATTCTGCAAGCCACATCTCCATACTCAATCAATCTGTTTCTCAAATGATCTTCAAACATCTAAATATGATCTTCCGTTGACTGGTTCTAATCACCAACATTATACTTCAAACAAAATTTCTCTAGATTCTTTGGCATCTCATGTATGTCTTCAAATGCAAGTGGTGACAAGTTGGTGACCAACCAGGTAGCACCATTTGGGGGTGGTTTTTGAGTCATTTCTTGATCTTCTTCTTGAAACTATTGGTCTTCTTCTTGATCTTGATCTTGAAATAGAGTATCTTAAAAGATATCTCTCCTCTCAACATGTCCTCTTGATTGAATATTATATCTCTATCTACTGTGTTAGGACTTGGTGAAGTCTCTCATCTCCCAAATCTAGATCTACGGGGTGAACCCAACTCACAATGTCTTCGTTCTACTAGAGTTGATCTTAGAATTGTCTGAATTTTTTCAGGTGAAAATCAATTGATGCACTCCAACGTGACCTATCTAGGATCAATCCAGACTTGTTGTAATTTTTGAGCAAGTAGATCCCTTTCAATTTGTTCTTCAATTTGTCTGGCGATTCATTCAACTATCTCTTCTTCTTCATCTAGCACAAATATAACTCCAATGTACTTTGGTGCACTTGGTTTCACTTCCCAGGCAAGATTATTTAAACTAGATATGATATTTCTTCCGTCTCCCAAGTTTGGTTCTTGGAACTCAAGGTCATCTCTATCAAGCTCGTTACTTCTATCAAGATCAAGTAGTACCATTGTGACTCATATTAAACTTGGAAGTCTCAACTAGATCAATTTATTCTCTGCTGATTGGTAGATTGATTCTCATAATAATAATCTACACCAAGAATGATGACAACCAGAGGCAAGTTTCCCAATCTCTCTTCTTTATCAATTACTTCTCTTGTCTGAATTTAGCATGACTACTTTGGTTTCTCCAAGAAAGAGTGTTGAAGTATGAAATGATATCTCTTTGTTCACCCTAAATAAGTTCTTCTTTAGGAAACACCATTCCAAAACATAATCCTCAAAAGATGATTGTGGCCCTCCTTCTAGTGCCAAAAGATTTTGATTTGTGTTTTATGCACATGCAAGCATCAAGATAAAATACCAAAGTACTTTACCCTCTCTTGAATAAAATCACCTCAGATGCTAAGGGTAAGATCAACTAAAATGATTCCAAGGTTTCTATAGTCAAGTCTTGATGAGTGGGTAACTCAATGGTCGACGTGAATTGTTGTTTTCAGTTGGTGATTTACACAATTGTTCGAATCAACTTTATATATCATGAATGTGGAATAGGTGTGTTGATAACTTAGGATTTTGTAGTTAAGCTCTTGACTTAATTCTAACAAGACTTTTTTTTTAAAATGACAAAAGGGAATGGGTTCAAGAATTCTATTCCAAAACCTATAATGCAAGAAGTGAGGAAAAAATTTAGTGGAATCAAACTAGGAAAGGTCTCACCATCAAGTCGAATAGAATTTGACACGAGCTTAATGCAATCATATAAGGTGTATTTCATATATTTTCAAATTAATACATCAAACATTTGTACATTAATAACATTGAGAGGGGGGGGGGGGGGGGGGTGAATCAGTGTTATATGGGAATAGTAGATTTTAGCCTTAAGAAAACATTCATACACCAACCGGTATACCAGTATAAACAAAAGTGAAAGAAGTAAAGCAACCAATAAGCCAAACACATAAATAAGAATCATAACACACATATTTATACATGGAAAACCTCAAAGAGGAAAAACCATAGTGGGATTTGTGACCCGCAATATCAATCCATTGGCCATATGAAGAGATATTACAATATATGAGGGGCTTGCACTTGCAGGAAGGCTTACAGCCTAGAGGACACTACTCAATCACAATAGGAGCCTCACTAACTACATTCCAGACAAAAATCCGGAGAAGTGTGAACTGCTAAGATAACATCTCTTATGCCAGAATACAATTCTGGTTTAAGCTCTATTTGTTCCGATTGAAACCCTAAACCCCTTTACTAGAATAACCCTTACAATAAATTCTCACATACATAATCTCTTTGAGTAATTTCACATTATATTACATTTACATATCCATTCTAACTCACACACAAAATGATCTATCAAACTGACGTCTATACCCTATACAATTTTTATGCCTTATGTCGACTTACAAAGATATATACAATATCAGATTACATATCGGTCAGATAACATAAATGTATGAACATTAAAAAAAATTACCGATGCCGGATCTAACATATGTCATCCTCCAATACCGATAACCCTTTATTATACCATGTCAGCCTGCATGACAAGTGACCAAAGAAGTCTTCTATCCTGCCGATGCCGGTGTAGAATTTGTGAAGTGTCTGTCGGTACACCATATGAAGTCAGAACACAAAACCATGTTGCCATCAATGACAACATAGTAAAACCTACAAATAGAGTGTCAATTGCTAGAAATCTCCCCCTCTGGCATTGATGGAAACACTCATGTGAAAAATGATTAAGGTTTCATCTGCCAGTTTCATCCTGCCCTGCTCCCCCTGAGCTAAATATGCAAAATACTCCATATTTCCAAAATTCCAAAAACTCTATAACTCCCCCTAATATATGAAACTCTTCCATTATTTTTCACATCGATACTACTCCCCCTTTGACATCAATGCCCAAAAATTGTAAAAAGAATGTCAAAGAATAAGAATTTTACAATGACTACCTCCAAAAATGTCTTATCGGAGCTTGACCAATTTCAAAATTTCTGGATAAGCTTTCTCCAGTAATTCCACATAAGTATCCCAACCGGTTTTGAATGTGTCAGAGATAGATACAAGTCCACTCAATAAATGTGCAATATATTCTTTCTCATTTACCTCTGCTGGTGTGGGCTTTCCCACCATATCCATGCATTCCTTTTTATGTACACATAGTGAATCCAATCTTGGACTCACCAAGCCTCTCAGACTTTTGGCTCTCCGAATTTTTTTATCTCTTTCCTTTTCAAGAGAAGAAGTTTGGTTCTCCAAAATCAAAATTTGACCATCAATTGATGTTGTCAATAAAATTAATCCATCAAAAGAGTTAGCAATACTAGCAATTTTCTCTTGTATCTCTTTTATCCTTTTATCTACATTTGTTGTAAGTATTTCAGTATTGCAACATACCCTATATATGTTTGTACATTGTTTCAAAGAATTTTCTATTAGAATTAGCTTCTCCTCAATCTTTTTCTTCTCTATCTCCATTACCTGATCAAAAGCAGCTCTCTTAGCCTGAGTGAATCTTTCAAGTGCTTGCTAGTTAGAGATTTGTTGCTAGGATTGAAAGTCTTTTGATATGTTGCTCAGTGATTACCTTAAGCTTGTCGGAAGGGCTCGCTTCATTTTCAATCTTACATTCCAGGACCAATCTGTGTAAAATAGTGATTGATTGATCTATAATCCCCTTGTCTGTGGATCCCTCCTTCATCAGTTTTTTAGCAACCATCATCATTAGTTCGGTGGGACTCATCTCTATGATGGTTTTATTTTCTACTTGAGAAGTGTAAATTGACAATAATGATGGGCCAACAATTGGTACCCTACTGGATTCCCCTATTTTCTTTGACGATTTATCCTTTAATACCTTCTCACTTGCGCTAGTGGCTTCGCCACTTGGTGCAGTCTGTGTAATTGTCGGTTCCTCTACAAGAACAATATCCTCAACCTGTACATTAGTATCTAGAGGAAAATTGTCCTCAATTTTAGTATCCTATACAATGTTATCTTGTTCATTCTCAGTATTAACCGATGTCTCAGTTTTTGCCTGTACATCTATGTTTACCGGTGGCTCAATTTCCACTATCTTGATATTTTTCAAAACTGAGGGTGGAGTACCCATAATCCCCTTTCCTTTCCCTTCAACTGGGGTATCTACAATATCGGTCTTGGTATTCGGTGAAGTAAAGAATCCTCTATGTTCTCCCAAAAATTTAATCCATGCCTTCTGATTTTCTTTTATTACTTCATTCACTCTCCCTAGCATCAACCTAGTTATCCTATGTTTTCTATTAAAAAACCTTTTCTATCTGTCGCCTCAATTGTCTTTTCCATTTCATCTGGAGCTATAGTAACACAGATAGTTAGTAATTCTTGTATTTTAATGTGTTTATCTTCTTGCATAGCAGATAATTTTCTAGCATCTAGCATGTTATATAACTCAGTCGGTATTTGATTTTCTATCTCTATTAAGGATTTCTTATAAATATCTAAGTATAATAGGACTTCTTCTTCTACCTCTCTTTGTTCATCATCCTCTAATTTGTCATAATAAAATTTAACATTCTTCGGCATGCCATCTTTAGTTATTTCATCTACAGTTTTGCACAAGTTTTGGGTTGTATGATAGTTACATTACCAGTTTCAAGTGCTAAATCAATACCACCCTTCTTCTTCCTCTTGGATGTACCAGATGTAGTTGTAGGTGTAGCTTTAGGTGCTTTATTTTGAGTCGGTAGCTTGATTGTGACCTTCCTAACCAGTTACTTATTTTCTTCCACCTTTGTTTCTTCCGGTTTCTTCCTAACAACCCTCTTGAATGCTAAAGGTGTGTCATCCTCTGTTTCAGAATCTGCAGTAACAGGTTCATTATGAACTACCAGATCCTTCATCTTTCTCCCTTTCTCCAGGAAAACATCAATTAGTGCCTTTATGTCCTTTGAGACCTTCTATACAAATTTACTTGCTTTTCCTTCTTGTTTCTCCCTTTTCTTCTGGTTGAACTCTGTTTCAACCTCTTGAGTCTTCTGTTGTGCAGTTCCACAGGGCTTTTATGCCTCATCAATTTCTACATCAATTAGTATTTTTGTGTAGGCATCAAGAATTAGTGCATCCACCTCATATCCCATTTCTTCAATCCAAATCTTTCGGGGCTTGACTGCTTCCATGAGAGTCTCATCCTTCTTTACCATGAAATATATGTCGGTAGAGTATTTCTCTACTATATGTTGAGGTACTCTAACCCTAGACCTCATAGACTTTTGAAATTCCTTGAAATTTCCCCAAATCTTATCATCTCTTTGCCTTCCTAATGCAGCAATTGACTATTTTAATTGTCTTCCTACTGGAATGTCAAAAGCCCATTGTTTCCTACTAGAATCAGGTGTATCATTCCAAAAATATAGCATTAAGAAGACTAACAAGTTCCCATACTGGAAGGTTCCCTTTTCTCACCTTTAATCTTTCCTAAGTTGATTAACAACTCATCAAGCATCCAACCACAAAGATCTAACTTTACATTATCTCTCATCATTTTATATGCAACCAAAATGCATGAACTCGAAACAAAATTCAGTTAGTTTGACTGAGTTACCTTGTATCCTATAACCATGCTACCAAACTTGATGTAGGTGTCACTAATAGTGCTTACTTTCATGGATCTCTTGTCAGATGTAGCACTAGTGATCTTCCTCATGAATTCATTTGACACTTTCTTATCTAGATGTTGCCCTACCAATGACAAACCAGTAATTGCCCGGATGTCTTCCTTAGTAGTTTTGTAAGGTCTCTCCAGCCATATGAATTCCCCATGTACTTTGCTCAGTATATATATGATTATTTCATCCTCGAACTCTGGAATATCTATAATGTCTGTAAACCCTAGATCTTCAATATGTTGATATGTCAGTTTAATCTTTCCAGATTCTCCCATTAGTTCATTCATATACATTACCTTGATTTCTGAAGTTCCTAAGTCCTCTATATGATAGTGAATGTATTTACTAACATTCTCTACATACACAACTCCCTCTAGAATACAAGAAAACGCTCCAACTAAATCTTCCAGGGTAGCCACATGTGGATACTGGTTGAAAATTGGCCTGGGGCAGTCCTTGACCTCCACTACAGCTGGGTTTGCAACAAAAACATGAATAGAAGATGATCCCGCTTCCATGTTTCAAGATAAATATGTTTTGATCGCTCTCGATGAAAACCTCCAACAAATTCTTCTAGACGCCAGTGAAATCACTCAAGAAGAAATATGATTGCCTCTGAATAGCCTCTGGTCGCACTTAGTTTCTTTGAATTGCTTTGAATGTAGGGACGATTAATAATGAAGTGTTTTCGACCTTTTATCCATCGAGAAAAACCCTAATCTTCCATTGACATAAATGACTGCCGGTGAAAGATACCAGATCTCACTCTGAACATATCCATGCCAGATAATCCTCTCCAATATATGGAACATCTTCTAGAATCTCTTCTTGGGGCATATGCATCATCTTCATGAGTTTTTCCTACCCCTAAGGCATCTGCCTTAGTTAGCGGATGAGCTCACTGCCGGTGTAGGATCAACCTCTTCTATCGGATAGGTAACTGAGACATTCCCATCTGATGATTTTTCTTTAGTCTTCCTAACCCATCTCTGAGTGTGATCTTGTCGGATTTCACTAACCTTCTCTTTCCCTTTTTCATTTGATACTCCATTACTAACCGATGGATTTATGCTTCTACAAAACTTAACTATATGTCCAACTTCATTACATGCATAACATGTAACATTTTTCTTTTGAATTACTTTGCTAAAACCGATGAAATTGCTTGACCTGCACTGATTAGCCATATGACCAAATTTTCCACAAGCATTGCATTTTACATTCATTCTACAATCTTTTGTCTTATGACCAAACTTATGTTGGCATTTGCATCAGATTTACATTAATGATATGTTATGTTGTCATTCATGTCAATTAACCGGTAATGATGTAGTTGATATTGTTGTAATATTGTTACTGTAACTGGTAGGAAGAATTTGTGGAGTGAACTGATAACAGGTGTAAACGTTATCTATTGGTGTAACTGGTAAACCCTACCTGTTGTTTTTGATAAACCCTAACTGATTAAGTTTGGTGAATTGGTTATATTAGTTTATGATCTGATGATGAGCAGTAATGATTATGACACGTATGATTATTGTATAAAGACAATTCCAAGAGATTTTGGTGAGTTGTTGTAACAGTTTTTGTCTAGGGAATGAGCAAATGTATTGCATCTAATGGAAAGCGCGTGATGACTTACTAAGTTTGATGAAGTGGTGATCAAGGAGCGGTCAACATTTTCTTAATTGATGTGTAGAGATTGCTATGTAGTCCAACGGTCATACTTGAACCGATTTGTTTGTAATCTCTATGAGAATTAGGTTTTTGTTGTGTTACTGAACTGATTGATTTGTTTATAAGGTTGATGAATTTGTTTAGTTTAATGAGTTGGCAAAGAGTGAGCACAAATCAGTAGAATGTGTGGTTGCCAAACCAGATGATGCATCTGTAGTTTGAGTAAAGGAAGATAGGAGCATGAAATGGATTTGATCAAGCAAGTGTAGTGCTATTTAGACAAATTAGCAAACTCCTGTTGTTTTCTAACAATTACAATATAATTGAAATCCCCTAACTAGGTAAGCTCTAACAAGCTTGGTGTTATTCAAATCCTCTAACAAGGTGATCCATTAGATTGGATTTTCAAATCCTCTACCGAGGTTACTCCTTATAGGGTATTGCTTCTAACAAGACATTTATAGTAAATCCCTTAACCGGGTGATTCCTAACAGGATCAGTTCTTAACAAGACTTTTTGTAAAGCTTTAACAGGCTAGGCTCCTAACAGGGCAAACTTCAGAAGAGTTCAGATAGTTATCTTGTGATTCTCATCTCACTGTGGTTTTTACCTATTTTGGTTTTCACATCAAAAAATATCTGTGTCAAGTGGTGAATGTTTTTATGGCTGATTTACTTAACTACTTAACTGTTTTGATAAGTCATGATAACCGAAAGCATTGAGAAATGAAGAATTTGTTTACTATTAATTTGTTGTAATAGTCAACCGGTTTATCTTATGAGTTTTTATCTTGATAGAGGTATTACATTGTTAGTTCTAAGTTTACTTCGAGAGATTCATTTTTCAGATTGGTAAAGTTTGTATCAGTTTTTCTATCTACTGATTCACCCCCCCTCTCAGTATTTGACCAGATACTTATTCTTTCATCATACCATCAATTGGTACCAGAGAAGATCAGGTCCTCTAAGGTCTAAGCCTAACAACTTGAGGTAAAGATCTTGCAGTTCATGATGAAGAAGGAGGGTCTGAAGTTTAATAGTGAGAACTACATGATATTGAGTGACAAAATGAAAATTTATATCAAGAGTTTGGGAAGCCAATATTGGGAGCATGTCGATACTAAGTATGTTGCACCTACTAGAATGTTGATTGATGATCAGAAGAAAGAGAAACAAGAAAATCATCAAGCATTGGAGGCTATTATCGGTTCTTTGTCTGATGCAGAGTATGTAGATGTTCATGGTCTTGAAACTACATATGAGGTATAGAAAAAACTTGAAAAGATTTATAGCGGTGATGAAAATGTTAAGATTTCTAAAGAAGAGAGTCTAAGAGGAAAGTTTGATGACATGCGGATGGCTAAAGGTGAGAATATCTAGTAGTATGGTCAAAGGATAAAAGAGACAGTCGGTGAAATTAAGAGTGCAGGAGGTAAAGTGGAAGATTCCATAGTGATCAGTAAGGTACTGAGAACCCTGCTACCGGTCTATGCTATCCGAGTTGTAGCTATTCAGGAGTTGAAGTCCATTGACAAAACTAAGGTAACTCTTGACTCCATCATTGGCAAGCTTACTGCTTTTGAATTAAATGGTTATGATGGCAGTGTACATAAATCCGAGTTTGCATTTATAGCTTTTGTTTCTAACCCATCTGTGAGGAAAAGTAGAGATGCCAGTCATAGTTATGAATCCAGAGTAGTGAATTTACTTCTGAGGAATTAGATCAAATTTAGAAGAACAACACATGGACCCTAGTACCCCGACCAAAAAAAAAAATGTGATAGGTACTAAGTGGGTATTTAGGAACAAGTTGAATGAAGATGGTGTTGTATTTCACAACAAATCTAGGTTGGTTTGAAAAGGTTATGCACACGAGGAAGGAGAAGACTATGGTGAGAATTTTACACCAGTGGCAAGACTGGAAGGCATTAGAACTTCACTTGAATTTGTAGCACACAAGAAATTCAAGGTATACCAGATGGATGTTAAGTCTGCATTTTTGAATGGGATACTAGAAGAAGAAGTATACATTGAGAAGCCAAATGGTTATGCTCTGACTGATAAGAAAGACATGTTATGCAGATTGCATAAAGCTTTATATGGATTAACATAGGCACCGAGAGCATGGTATGAAATGCTTCATACACATCTGATGAAGATAGGATTTCAGAGAACCAATAATGATAGTAACATATATCTCAAATCTGAAGGAGATAAAATACTAGTCAGCGAAGTATTTGTTGATGATATCATATTTGGAGGTAATGATGACATGAGCAACAGTTTTGCAGATGAAATGAAAAATGAGTTTGAAATGTCTTTAGTGGGAGAAATAAAAAAATTCATAGGCTTGCAAATACAACAAATGAAGAATGGTATTTTCATCACACAGTCTAAGTATGTGAAAGAGGTCTTGAAGATATTTGACATGAGTGACTGTAAACTAGTTGGGATACCTATGGTTACAGGTTGTAAGTTGTCTAAGGAAGATGAGTCCAAATATGTTGATGAGAAGGAATACAAGTCAATGATTGGAAAATTGTGCTATGTTGTTCACAGAAAACCAAACATAGCTCATGCAGTTGGCATAGTTGCTAGATTTCAGGAATCTTAAGGAAACACATCTGATAGCAACCAAAAGAATTTTTAGATACTTGAAAGGTACTCTTGATTATGGGTTATGGTTTCCATATGGAGGAAATTTTGACTTGAAGGTGTACACAGATGCAGATTGGACAAGAAATGTTGATGACCGGAAAAGCACAACCGATGGAGCATTTTTTCTTGGAGGAAGACTTGTTTCATGGAGTAGTAAGAAGCAGAGTTGTACTTCACAATCTATTGCTGAAGCTAAGTATGTTGCAGCTTACATGAATTGTACATAGGCTATATGAATGACGCACATTTTTGAAGGTTTTAAAATGAAGATTTCAAAACCTATAAAGATTTTATGTGATAATACAAGTGCCATATATATTTCCAAGAACCCTATTTTGCACGCACGAAACAAGCATATTGAATTGAAGTATCATTTCTTGAGGGAAAAAGTAGAGAGTAAAGATGTGATCTTGGAGCATGTTTCTACCAAGGAGCAGCTTGCAGATATTTTTACTAAACCTCCGCCTAAGACTACTTTTGAGTGTCTTAGAAGTCAGTTAGGGGTTGTCCCTCTTCATGAAGTTAGTTAAGTATGATGTAGATTACATCAGTCTTGGAGCTACTTGCAGAATTTTACAGAAGGATTGGTGTAGAAGTGGATTTATTCCATAGGGGGAGCATCAAGTTGCAGATTGTTGATGACGCACAGTGAAATTTGACATTACATGTTTTACTTTCAATTTGGCGTTGTTGTCAAAGGGGGAGAAGAAATATGTGATTATGGGAAGGAGAACCAGTGACAAGCTGAAGACATGGAGAGCATGGTGAATACTTGGTAATGTAAACCAGGATTCCTATTCACAATCATGCAACAATCAATGGTAATGATATTTGTATTGTCATCAATGCCAAAGGGGGAGATTGTTGGCATTTGCATGAAGATTGCATTAATGATATGTTATGTTGTCATTGAAGTCAATTAACCGGTAATGATATTGTTGATATTGTTGTAATATTGTTACTGTAAATAGTAGGAAGAATTTGTGGAGTGAACCGGTAACCGGTGTAAACCTTATCTATTGATGTAACCAGTAAAGCTTACCTGTTGTTTTTGATAAACCCTAACCGATTAAGTTTGGTGAATTGGTTATATTGGTTTATGATTTGATGATGAGTGATAATGATTGTGACATGTATGGTTATTGTATGAAGACAATTCCAAGAGATTTTGGCGAGTTGTTGTAACAATTTTTGTCTAGGGAATGAGAAAATGTATTGCATCTAATGCAAAGTGTGTGATGAGTTACTAAGTTCGATGAAGCGATGATGAAGGTGTGGTCAAGGTTTTCTTGATTAATGTGTAGAGATTGCTATGTAATCCAACGGTCATACTTGAACCGATTTGTTTGTAATCTCTATGAGAATTAGGTTTTTGTTGTGTTACCGACTTGATTGATTTGTTTATAAGGTCAATGAATTTGCTTAGTTTATTGAGTTGGCAAAGAGTGAGCAAATTGTGTGGTTGCCAAACCAAATGATGTATATGTAGCTTGAGTAAAGGCAGATAGGAGCATGAAATGGATCTAATCAAGCAAGTGTAGTGCTATTCAGACTGATTAGCAAACTCCTATTGTTTTCTAACAAATACAGTAGAATTGAAATCCCCTAACCGGGTAAGCTCTAACAAGATTGGTGTTATTCAAATCCTCTAACAAGGTGATCCATTAGATTGGATTTTCAAGTCCTCTACCGGGGTTACTTCTTATAGGGTATTGCTTCTAACAAGGCATTTGTAGTCAATCCCTTAACCGAGTGATTCCTAACAGGATCAGTTCTTAACATGACTTTTTGTAAAGCTTTAACAGGCTAGGCTCCTAATAGGACGAACTTCAGAAGAGTTCAGATAGTTATCTTGTGAGTCTCATCTCACCGTGGTTTTTACCTATTTTGGTTTCCACATCAAAAAAAATTTGTGTCAAGTGGTGAATGTTTTTGTGGTTATGTTTTCATGGTTGATTTACTTAAATACTTAGCTATTTTGATAAGTCATGATAACTAGAAGCATTAAGAAATGAAGAAGTTGTTTACTATTAATTTGTTGTAACAATGTTTTTATCTTGACATAGGTATTACATTGTTAGTTCTAAGTTTACTTTGAGAGATTGATTTTTGAGATTGGTGAAGTTTGTATCAATTTTTCTATCTACTGATTCACCCCCCCTCTCAGTAGTTGACCGGATACTTATTCTTTCATCATACCTTCAACTTATTGCATTTAGAACATTTACCAGGAGCAGAATCAGGGTTCTGATTTGCTCTGTTTCTACATTGCCTAGCCATGTGATGAAATTTATTGCAAACAAAACATCTGCCATTGAATTTATAAGCATTGAATTGTCTTACTAGGGCCTTATAGTTTTGATCATCGTTAGCAGTACCAGAACTCTATCCTTGCTCAAATCTAAGTCCACTGGAATCTCCAATATGCCTCTGTCTCTTCAGTAACTCATCAAGTTGTGCTGAGAGGATCTTGAATTTTTCTTTCTACTCACTTGCAATAGTTAAATCTTCTCTTAGCATTATCATTTATTTCTCAAGCTCTTGCTTATTGCTCTGGGATTGTACCAAGTCAGTTCTCAACATATCATTTTCATGAACCAACCTACCACATTCTTCAAATTTGTTCTTTACGGATACAACAAGATTTTCTTCCTTTTTCTTTCCATCCTCGATCTCCTTAGACATCCTCATAGTTATAGTGTGAATTTCATTTTTCATAACCATGTTCTCCTGACTCAATTTCTAACTTTGTTCCTTAAGTGCATTTTTATCTTCATCATCCTAATTTTGCAAAATTTCCTTCCTCCCAGCTTGAACATATGATAGCCTCTCTTGTAGGACAAGAATGAATTCCTTAGTAGAATTCAATCCATCTTGTATCTTTAAGTTCTTCAACCTTTCAGCATCATAATCTTCAAGTGCCATATCAAGCTGCTTCTCCAAAGCCATATTCAATGATTCCGGTTTCAAGATCTTCCTCAAGATGTTAAACTTCCTCTAAGCCATAAGGCTCTGATACCAATTGTTGGAAACCAATAACAATAAGAGGGGGGGAGGCAGGGGGGGGGGGTGGGTGAATCAATGTTATACCGAAATAGTAGATTTTAGCCTTAACAAAACATTCATACACCAACCGGTATGCCGATATAAATAGAATTGAAAGAAGTAAAGCAACCAATAAGCCAAACACATAAATAAGAATCATAACACATAGATTTATACATGGAAAACCTCAAAGAGGAAAAACATGGTGGGATTTGTGACCCACAATATCAATCCACTGGCCATATGAAGAGATATTACAATATATGAGGGGTCTGCACTTGAAGGAAGGCTTACAACCTAGAGCACACTACTCAATAACAATAGGAGTCTCACTGAATACATAGAATTCTAGACAACAATCTAGAGAAGTGTGAACTGCTAAGATAACATCTCTTATGCCAGAATACAGTTCTGATTTAAACTCTGTCTGTTTCGGTTGAAACCCTAAACCCCTTTATCGAAATAACCCTTACAATAAATTCCTCACATACATAATATATTTGAGTAATTTCACATCATATTACATTTACATATCCATTCTAACACACACACAAAATGATCTATCAAACTGATCTATATACCCTATATAATTTTTATGCCTTATGTCAACTTACAAAGATATATACAATATCAGATTACATGTCGGCCATATAACATAAATGTATAAACATTAAAACAAATTGCTGATGCCAAATCTAAGATATGTCGGCCTCCAATACAGATAACCCTTTACTATACCATGTCGGTCTGCATTATCGGCAACCAAAGAAGTCTTCTGTCCTCTCGGTGCTGGTATAGAATCTGTGAAGTGCTTGTTGGTACACTATATGAAGCCGAAACACAAAATCATGTTGCCATCAATGACAACATAGTGAAACCAACCAATAGAGTGTCAATTTCTAACAACATTGACACCATCCAAGTTGACGCATAACGATGGACGCATAATAATCGAAGTTAAGCTTGTATAAATTTCTAGTTGACCACACAAGGCACGCTTACAATCAACAAGAGGCTAGTGGTATGCATAAACAAATTCCATACAAATACATCAAATACATTCAACAAATATTTCATTCGATCTAACAAACATTGAAAGAAAATTATAATCTAACTTGGAGGAATTGAGAACCTTGAATGCAAGACAACACTTAAACAAAAATCACCATCAAGTCAAACAAATATTTATATTCAAACCTGCAACATCTACCAATACTTCTCAAAAATCTCTCTCTTACAAATGACAGGAAATGAGTTATATATAGAGTCTCATACAAAATGGATGGTCAAGATTAAACCAAATTTAAGGGCCAAAATCATGCCAAAAAAGCCCTAGATTTTCCCTAATTAGGGTTTACATAAAAAATGGAGCCACCAAAATATGGCCCAATAAAAAGACACCTATTCATCAAATTGAGAATCTTCTAGAAGATTTCATCCTACATCTCTTTGTCTCACAACATAATACAAGAATCTAGCCAATAGAGAATCTAACTCCTCCATGGAAATGTTGGGTAAGGTATCCTATTGTAAATCAATCACATCCAACACATCTAAGCAAGCATCCAAGGTGTTCTCCCAATATGACATGAGCTTCCATGAATTATGAAAATGAATCAACAAAGACACTAAGTCATCCTTCTGACTCTTCTTCAAAGAGTCCAATTGATTCAAATACATGAACTTCATGTTGTCTCTCAATTCTGCTAAGTGTAACCCACTGTCTTCACTGACATCAACTCCCAATAATTCCTCAATTGATGCAAGAATATTTGATTGAATATCATGTATTGATCCTTCCATCTCTTCACAATCCTTTTGTGCATGTTCATAAGTTGATTTCTTCATGTCCAAAGAACAATACCAGCCATGGAAATCATTTTTATCTCCATTCTATACAATATTATCCATGATCAATGTGGACATAGGAATACTTTTCAAAGATCTGAGGCGTGAAATAGTCTTCTCCTGAATGGGTTGGAATTCTTCCCAAACTCCCTCCAAATATTTTATCCTAAATATGAGCCTTGTTTTCGTGTTAAAATCCTGGACAAAATGAGTAAGGAAATCATCTAAGTGTCTTCTCATGTCCTCGAACCATTTATTAACTTATGAGAGTGTATCCATCGCTGCATCATAATTTGTGTATGTAGTCCATGATCAACTGCAATAGGAGAAATAAGGATAGGAGTCTCATGCCTTATTCTTGCAATATACTCTCTAAGTCTGATACTCTCTTCTTTATAATTCTATCTCTTTTAAATCTCCCAATTCAATCTCACACTAATTGCCTTGAGAGTATCACCAACTTCTTCGAATTCCTACTCTTTTGTAGTACGACTAAGGCAACTAAAGTAATCTAGAAATCCATGGGAGGAGCAACATCTTGTGTCACATTTCCAATAGGAACAACCACCTGCGCAATCCGCATTCCTGTCTCATCTCTAGCTATATGTGATAAAATATTAGCTTTCTTAGGTTCTTTATCCTTTTTTCTCCTAGCTAGGAAGTTATCAATGTCATCGATAGGCTGCACCTCTACCATCTTCTTAGTTCTCTCCATACTCTTCATCATCCAATTAGGAATAGTGGCCATCTCCATACCATCATTGAGACACATCTCTCGATCAAGTTTTCTCAATGCTGAGATAACATCATCATCATTAGGATTATCCCCAGTCAAATCATATACGTTATTTCCCAAACTAACCTCCAAGAGGATAGTAAGAGATCCTGACTGATCATCATCTTCATTAGGTGGAGTAGATATAGCTGTGGCATGTAAATCCTGAACATTCTCTGGCACTATCATTGTGTTGGAACATTGTTCAACCTTTTTATTCTATTCTGGCACTTCAATTTCCTTGATTGATGAGACGTTGAGGGAAGGTGAAGGAATGATAGGCGAAGGAATTATAATCTTTTTCTTCTTCTTCTTAACCTCCTCAATCTTCTTCCCTCTAGCCTTGACTTCTCCTAGTGTGTTCTTCCTTCATTTAGGATCTTGACTCTCCTCTTCAATATGAATCCTTATGTCACTGATAGTTCTATGATCATCCTCAAAAGTGAATTCCTCTTGTTTCATCTTTTCATATGTGAAGATAACACCCATGTCAACTAACTTGTTCATCTGACTATCTACCCATCCTCGGGAGAAACTCAAGTTTCTCTCATCAATACATTCAAATCTATCACTTCTAGTTTTGACCAATTAGCCAATAGAATATACTTCTTCATTTCATTCTCATATTGAGGATGGGTATGATCCTTGTCATCTAATATCTGATAAGGAATGAGGAAAATCCCACACTTCCTCATGAAATCCATGAACATTTTGGACCACATTCTCCTTTTTTACTACTTGCTCATCCATCAGGTTTGCCCAATAATATTCTATGTCCACCTTGTGAATGAACTTATCTCCCCTGATCCTTCCAACTTTCTTATTTGGATCAAATATTTCTCTTCTCTTGTATGTTGCAAATCGATAGAATGCAATCTCTATAACTGTTGTGCTAGCTATTCCAGCAGATTGGCAAACTTCCAATGTCTTCCCTACTGAAATAGGAAATGTCATCCCCATTCTACGTTTGTCCTTCTAGATAGAATCAAATTCTAGAAGACGTCTCACCACCTTAAGTAATATCATTATATCTGCAGGATACCCAGGAAGCCTGCAAGATTTGGAATAAAATCTATGAATCCTTAGGTATGTGAAAGTGGGAAACTGTATGTACCATAATCCATGTTTCTCTTTTAACTTTTTTTCCTCCTTGGACAACCTCATGTGGATTCTTTCCTGCAACATACATGTTATGTACATAGTGAATGCATCATTCACTCTCTTATAATCTTCAATTTAATATATGTTCAATTATGGATAACATTCATAACTTCTGAATTGCCCTTGTCCAATCTCGACTTCACCTCTGCATATCAATCCTTTGTAGGTAACAAATTGTGCAAGTAGATGTTGGCAATATGGATGAATTGATTATGTGTTGCATTGTTGTTTTGTCATTGATGTCAACACTAGCTATTATGGTTAGCTACCGATAGACAAGTTTTGGTTACCAGTAGAAGATCTAGTGTTACCGACAAAAGGGACTATCTGTTGGACACTTATGACATGTTTGGATCAATGGAGTATGTTTATTTTTATGTGTAACATGATTTTGGAGCATGCTTGGGTCAGTTGGTATTGACTTGGTGATCGGATGCTATCATAAACTCTTGTAAACCCTTACTAACATGGGTTTAAGGTTTAACCGATAGACATTTCACTGAGAAACCTTGACAGAATGCTAAGTGGTGTTGGTGCGGCTTTTAGATGGAATTCAGGATGCAGAAGGTGATCCCTGATCATGCCTCAATTGTTTGAAGACATTGCTTGGCATGGTGGAACTAGATTAGGTCCAGTACCTATCTAGGTTATGGATCGGTATCATGTTAACATGTTCTCTACACGTTACCGGGATGATTTATGGATTGGTTATTGTTGTTTTGGTCTTAAGCCGACATGGCATATCATTGTAATATAGATGTATGTAATGATCTTATTGTAATATTTTGAGGTGGCTGACCTAATTGGTTTAGGCCTTAGGGTTTGTATAAATTGATGTAAGATCTCATTGTAGATCGTGTATCATGGTCATGCAATGCAATATCATATGTGAAGGAGATTTGGTTGATCATAGGTGATCGAATTGGGATTAAGGAAGAGGTAAAAGGCCTTCGATATTGAGCTTAATTGGGACTGTAATTAGGAATGGTAGATACTATCTCTAGCAGTTCATTATTCTAGATTGTTGTCCATTTATCTTGAGGTTGTTATAACTTCTCTACACACAGTGAGACACTTTTGTAATGAGCAATACACTCTAGGAAGTGTTCCTTCCTGCATGTGCAAGCCCCTTATTGTATCACATACTTTCTATAGAAGTATCATCTGACTATGGGTAGGCTTCCCACCGTGGTTTTTCCCTTTCCGGGTTTTCCACGTACAAATCATGGTGTTATGTAGTATGGTTGCATTGCGTTAATTCTTTGTTTCATTCTTAAGTTTTATTGCTTACCAATATCTGTTCTTGCTATTCTGGTATTAAATGTTTATGTGCTCCGGTTAAAGGTTATTAAGTGGTTTGATTGTCATAATATATTAACAACTGATTTACCCGCCGCCCCCCCCCCCCCCCCCCCCCCCCCCCCGCCCCTCTCAGTTGTTCACTGGTTATCCTAACAGTAGATACACTAGGTAGGAAGTCATGGCGAATGACCTAGATCTCTCCACATTCCTTAGCTGAAAATCCAAATTGTCACTTATGATTTTTGAAAATTTGATCAACATTACTTTCAGACAATCCTAGATGAAATAGAACATCCATCCATCATATATTTCACTCCGTGGCATCCTAATCACTCGATTAAGAAGGAATACCAAGTCGCTATATTCCTCTTTGAAATTTGTGCACATGAGTGTCTTCAGAGCCTTGGAATGATGAGACCTAGGTTCGATCATCCACTCCTTGTTCACTACGGTCTTTCACGCATCCATCTTCTTCTTGTATCTTTCTTTGTATTCATCCTTGGTTCTATCTTTCATGTCTGCTCCATGTGGAATTCCAAACACCTTAGCAATCACATCTTCAACAAGTTAGGCAATGATGGCACCCTTAGGAGTCTCGATCATTAGGGAGAGAGGATCAGAACATCATGCACACTCTAGGATAAGCTTTCTATATTGTATAGACTATAGAAATCCAATGCCTTGATAAATTCCAGTCTTCATAATGTTTACATATGCTAGGGAGGGAATCTGGCTTCCAATTCTGAACATCCATTGCCACATTTGGTCCATGTTCAGGAAATGCATAATTGTATTTGTAATATCCTTCCATGTGGATGACATTTTGGATTCTAGATATAATCGTATCTCAACAATCCTCTGTTGTTCCTTCTGAATGCTAATTTCGCACTTTGACATTGCACTTGTTCAAAGCTAGGATTTAGCAACTTTGTGGAATATTCTTGATAACTATTTTTAGAATTAAGCAAGTTTTGATTTCTTAATGATTTAGACAAATTTATGGATGGAAATCAAGAATTTTATCCACATTCTTAATGAATTCTAAAAATAGAAGGAAAATATGACAAGATTAGGGTATGAAACCCTCATGAAATTCACTAAAATCATCAATTTTCAGAATTAACAAAGTCTGAAGATACCTCCTTATACTTGGAGATTTTTATCAAAATTAGAGTGCAAAGGAGTATACCAAATTGGGAATTGAACTAGGAAAGGTATGAAAAGTAGTGTTTTCACACAAAAAGTTATTTGAGGACACCTTCCCAAGGTCAACACTAACTGCCAACGAATCTGAAGACAACCTACAACTCTATATTTTAGTCACTAGAAACATATTGCAATCGTGTGTTATGCAAGATCTATGATGAAAATAAATTTCCCAAGGCAAAAATGAATAAATTTGAGCACGTATGTAAGGATAGAAGTGAATTTTCAATCTGAAGACAAGTTTGAAAATGAAGTTACCAGTACCTCTAGGAATGATAGTAAACTCGGAAAATTGCCAAGAAAGGGTGCAAAAATGCACTCCAAGTGAAATACCCTAAATAGGTAAGTGGCTGGAAATGAATTTTTTCTGAGGACAACCTCTTGACAATGAAGTTTCAGACCTACAACAACATTAAGAAGGTTTGAAAATTCTCTAAAACTCCTCAAAAAACACCTTCAAACAAAATCGCTTAAGTTGGAACAAGCTAGTTAGTGAAGAATAATTTTGAAAACTAGTTACGAGTCAACAATGAAGGTCACAAAAGCTACAATAATGTCGTCAAACTCAGATCTGGAAGTTATCACAACAAGGAATGACAATGGAAACCACCAAGAATGAAAGAAATTCACCCAAAATGGTATCAAATAATTTCCAAAATAAAATCATCCCCTTGCAAGTATGGCACCACTTCCCAAAACACACAAGTTTGAAAAAAATCTACAAATAAATTCCTCCAATGGTAGCCAAACAAATCGCCCAAGGCTAGAAATGAAGAAAAATAAGTAATGAAAATAATCTTCTGTCTCAAATGTGTCAACTTGGCACTTCACCAAATTCGCTAGCTAGAGAAAAATCGCCGAAATCAGCAACACAGTTGGCAAATATAATAATATTATGATTCTAGCCTCCCTCTTTTAAACTTGCTTTTGCCTTGAGTTTTCACCACACAAGAAATGTGGGATAAAACCTTGATACTTATACTTTCCTGGAGAAAATCGATTTGCTTCTAGAAGGTAAAAAGCATTTAATGTTTATTGAAAATCATTTATTAATTATTTTTTTAATTTTTTCAATAATCATCATCATGTGTAAAAACAATTAAATGTAGGGTCAATTTACTATAATATTTAAAAAAAATTGATCAAAATTGACCATTAGGAGAAATCGATTTTAATTGGGATAAAATCCCCAATAAAAAACAATCAAAAAATTATTAAATGCCTATTTGGGGAAAATCGCCCCATGTTGGGATTAAAATCCCATCAAAATTTCATCAATTTTGCACACATTTGGTTTCTAGGGGAAAATCAATCCATGTCTAGAGTGAAAATTCCAATTCAAACTTGCCACTTAGCACAAAAAAATACCTTGGGGGAAAATCGACCTCTATCTGGACTAAAAAATCATCAAAGTCACTACTTGTGGAAATTTGCCTAAGGTTTGGAATCACAATCCACACAAAAATCCTTAAAATTTCATCATAAAAGTCTTGGTGGAAAATTGATAGGCGTTAGAAATCATCATTAAAGTCATCCGCAGTCTTGGTGGAAAATCGTGGGTTGTCAGGAAGAATTCCCACAATTAGCCAAATTTTCACCCCTCTGGTGGAAAATCGCCTTAGTTTGGACAATGAGTGGGGGAAAATCTGGTCCCATCAGGAATCCAATAGAAATTCTCCACCAATCAGGATTTTGAATGGGGGGAAAGCACCTCCCATCAATAATTTTGACAGTTTGACCCTTAGAATATGAAATTTCATCAAGAATTTAATAATTTAACCACTCAAAATCATCTAAACACTTGAATTTTCAATAAAATGCATCGGAACTATGGTAAATTTACCAAAATTTGAGTGAAACAAAAGGAAACCTATCGCTTGGATAAAGTGTAAAATAAACTTGAATGACTTCTTGGGAGAAAGAAAACAACTCCTAAAGGTCTGAAAACACCTTAGCACTTAAAATCACCAACGATGATGTTCAAAAACACGTTAACCCTTAATAGGTCTACACTTAGACAAAATTAGGATCATTTAAAATCTCAACTCTTATGCACTTGGTCCTATAACTTCATAACCCTAAATGACAAATAGGCATGATCAAAAGTTCGAGACTTGGGCACGAGAACTCAAAATTGCCCACTATGCTGCCAAAACCCTAAACTAACCAACACAGAAAGAAGGAAAGAGGGGGTCCTCATTTGCAATGGGGTGATGTTTGAAAAGGTCACAATAGTTCCGTATGAATAAACATATATGACAAAAAGGCTTTTAAACTCATAAAAATATGGTATTGATTTCACTATTGATACTTTTTTAGCAGCTATCACAATTTTCTATAGTTCTATAACCCTTTTTGATCTCTATTAATTAGAGTAGATGTGTAATAATATTGTTGATATCATACTACTACAACGTAATTTTTTAATTTCATGGATAGACTCTCTGGCAATGAGCACATTAACATTTGCAACATACTCCCTATACTCTATTATATTCTCATATGTATCAATCTCATTTGCCATAGCTACAAGAATCCCAAGTTTCAATTTCTTTACATATGATGGATCAGTGTAGTAATAGTCAATTTTGGTGAAGAATCCCTAATTATATCAAGTATCCCAACAGTTCGTTATCCATGCTAAACTGAATTTGAACTTGAATTTGGAGTTACATTTGAGTAGTTGTGAGACTCTCATTGTTATTTTTCTAGATTCAAATGTGTAGAATTGTTTTTGCCAACATTTGGGATCAAACTCTACGATCCATCATGACGGAATGGAAGAATGAGAAGAGATCCATTTTTCTTCTCATGATTCCATTTCTTGATGATGGATCATAGAATCTAATCATGTGTGGGAAATATAATTGGTAACATAAACACAGCTACTTTTGAATGAAACTAGCTCACAATTAGAAACATGAAATTTCCACACATGATTCTATGTTCTAATCTGAAGTGCATTTCATAAGATAGTCTCTCTTGGAGGCATTCAATTAAATAGTTCATTCGCCTTGTTTATTACATTATGCATACATGTCTACTTGAATTGAATTTTCTTGATTGAATGGAGAAGATCGATCCCTAATAGATGTTCTACCTTACATTCCTTTGATCAATGTCCCTTGTTGCTTCAATGCATCGATATAGCATGGGGATGCTAGTATAATGGTTGTGAAATTGGCTTTACATCAATGAGCTCTATTTGCTTGAAGGTTTCTTAAAACCCTTTCAATGAATCTATTTCATGCATAGTTTTTAATCCAAGCATCTAAGAGATGAAAACATGCATTGGACTTTTTGGTGGTCCCCACAATCACTTCGGATGTCATTGATGATTTCAAAACCATTCCAAAGTGTTGAAAGCTTTAAATTTTTTATCTTTTCCATTCTCATTTATGGATTTATAATAGAATTTTGGCTTTTAAATTCGTTCTTCTAACTATTGTGTGTGTGAAGAAAGTTTTAAAACTTCAAAATTTGACTTTTTACTTTTATTTTTTCCCTTTAAATTGGCTATCCATTTTTCTCATGGTCATGATAACCTTGTCAAGCTCTGACAACTTTGTCACAATAATTTTGGGTTTTGACAGAATATTTTAACTTTATTAATTTTAAAATTCACTTTATTATTTGAATGTAAATATTATTTTTGAATGACTTTATGACATTTAACGTAGAAATTTACCTTATAACTTGATAACCATGATCCCAAGCAACAAATGAAAAATCATGTAACTCCATATTGGAGACTTAATTCTGCATCAAATTTTAATTAGATGATGCACAACATCCCCAGAGAATAACCCATCATTATTTATGCCTCAACTATCTACAATCCATATTTTGATTACTTCCTTAAATTGCATGTCAATAAATTGAAACATTAAATTCTTCTAAATTGTAATGAATTTTCCTTCAAAAAATTTCCTTATGGAGTGAAATCCCTATAAGAGGAATCTACACCAAGGCTAAATCTTATAATTTCTCTGATTATTGATCTACTTTTCATGATTTGGTAAGCTAAGCCACTCAAGATTTACTAGAGCCTATTTTGAAAAATGTCTAGAAAGATATTTCAAAAGTGCAAATTGCTATGAAGTTTTGGAATGATGACCAATAGGGTATGGAAAGCTGAGGAAAGTTCAAATTTGACCAATTTTAAAAAGTAGATCAATAATCTTGAAATAATTACTTTAATTTATAGATATCAAATTCAAGTGGTATAAATAATTGTTGTAGCAAAGTTGGTTGTAGAAATAATGGTAATCATGTTGGTGGTCTAAGTTTTGGTAGTTATTATTCTCCACATTCATATTTTTCTCATAAGAGGTCACTATAGGTATATATAAGCCATTAAAGTCAACAACAAAGATATAAGTCTCTAATAGATGTAACTACAAATGGTATCACTATTTTCTATGGTATATCTATCTCATGCAAAATTATTTCCTAGTAATATTATGAAATGGCATATCGAAATAGCATAGGGATTATAGAAATGGTTGTGAAATTGGCACACCCATGAGCTATATTTTCTTAAAAGTTTCTTAAGGCCCTTTCAATGAATCCATTCCATGCATAGTCTTTAATCCAAGCATCCAAGAGATGAAAAGACGCATTCAAATTTTTGGTGGTTCGCACAATCACTTCAGATGTTGTTAATAGTTTCAAAACCATTCCAAAGTATTGAATTTTTTTTGAAAAACTATCTTTTCCCTCCTCATTTATGGATTTATAATAGAATTTTGGCTTTTAAAGTTGCTCTTGTAACTATTGTGTGTGCTGAAGGAAGTTTTAAAACTTCTAAAACTTTTGAGAGCATGGATTTTTACTTTTATTCTTTCCTTTTAAATTGGCTATCAAGTTTTCACATGGTTGTAACAATCTTGTTAGGCTCTGACAACTTTGTCACAATCTTTTGGGGATTTGACATAAGATTATTACTTCATAAAAAGTTTAAAAATCACTTCGTTCTTTGAATGTAAGCATGATTTTTGAATGATTTTATGACATTTAATGTAAAAATTTACTTTGAAGCTTGATAACCATAACCCCAACAACAAATAGAAAATCTTGTAGCTCATAATTGGAGACTCATATCCACATAAAATTTTAATAAGATGATGTACAATATCCCCAAAAAATAACCCATCATTTACATATGCCTCAACTATCTAGAACCCATATTTTGAGTGCTTCCTTAAATTGCATGACAATAAATTGAAACATTAAATTCTTCTGAATTGTAATGAATTTTCCTTCAAATAATTCCCTCATTCAGTGAAATGAATTAAAAAATTCCCCTATAATAGGATTCTTTATCGAGGCTTATAGCTTTTCAAAATTTACTATTTTCATGATGTAGCAAGATAAGCCACTCAAGATTTACTAGAAAGATAGTTCAAAAGTGAAAATTACTATGAAGTTTTGGAATAATGACCAATAGGGTATGGAAAGCTCAAGAAAGTTCAAATTGGGCCAATTTTAAAAGGTAGGCCAATAATCTTCAAATAATTACTTTAATTTATAGCTATCAAATTCAAGTGGTATAAATAATAGTGGTAGCAAAATTGGTTGTAGAAGTAGTGGTAATGACATGTTGGCAATCTAAGTTGTGGTAATTAGTAATTTTCACACTCATATTTTTATCAAAAGATGTCATTGTAGGTATATCTAGACCATTAAAGTCAACAACAAAGATATAAGTTTCTAATAGATGTAATGACAACTAGAATTACTATTTCCTATGGTATATCTATCCCATGCAAATTATTTCCTAGTAATCTTAATATTAATTGGATTAGAAAATCTCAAATATAACCTAAAACTAATGCTCCTAAATTAATATGTACCATTTTAATCAAGTAATTAAAATCTACTCCAAGTTTTGATTAAAAAGATAAGATTACTTAGAGATCACAAATAAGTAAATAAAAGGAGAATTATTTGGGACCATGGTAACTATTTAAGCTTCCATCAACATGGATATTTCCATCATGTCACCTAGAGAAAGGTACTTTGGAGGCAAAATGTTATGTCTAATATTAAATAAATTAGAATATCAAATGCAAAATAACAAGTATGAAATAATATAACCCTAGACCTTCCTCCTTCGTTGGTAACCATAGATTTGCTTGTGCGACTAGATCTGTTGCTCACCCCCCCAAGGGGTTTTGTCCTCTTTCTTGTGCCAAGTCCTCCCTTGTGGTGGTATATGGAAAGGATGTTGTTGACAACATTGGTTTCTACCTACGCTATGCACTGGTGTGTAGATTTGTTGGATTGTGGCCTTCACTCTTGGACCTTCATCATTGGGTGAGTGACTCCTGGAATCCTTTGGTTGCTCATACCATTGAGATTTTTCTTTGTGATAAAGGCTTTTTCATTGCTTCATTTTCCTCTTCATCAGATCATGACTTGGTTTTGGGCATGTTGTGGGTTTTGGGAGATCATTTTCTCTTGGTTAAAACCTAGAATACTTCTTTTAACCCTCTTACTGAACCTCTTAACATATGGATTGAATTATGTTTTTATGTGTTCCTTTAGTAAAAAACAATTCATTTGAATGAATGGTTTAATCAGTTGGAACAAATTTAATAAATATTGCACTTAGAAATGTTACCATGCTATGGGAAATTTGTGATTTTTTGTTAAAAATAAGTGTTGGATGAATAGAGACCAAAAGGTGATTTTTATATTTTTTTAATTAAACTTCAAAAAGTTGGTGTTCTTCAAGCTATATTCATGGTGGATTTCACTATTCATCTTGTTTTTTACTAAAAGTTGGAATTTGTTTTAAGGTGGATTTTTGGTGAATTTTTGATGGGATGTTATGTGAAATGATGGATTTAGATGTGAAATTATTTTTGGATTAAATTAGATCCCATCTCATTATGTTATTGAGAATTGTGAAAATTGGCCTTTTTTGTGCACAAATGTGAAAATGGAAAGTTTGGTATTATGTGATTTTAGTTTTCATGAGCCTAGGCCAATTATTAGAGTCAATGATGGGAGTGGGATCTAATGGGGCTCAAGGCACAAAGGGGTTTATAGGATAACCCATTGGGACATTGTGTAATAAGTAAAATCCTAATGAAACTATAACGTTGTAAATTATCATCGAGCCAATTTACACCTCATCTTTGTGCTCCCTACTTTAGCGTGTCTCCCCCTCATCTCCTCTCTAGGTCCATTTAGTGCCTTAACTCTAGTTTTAATGGGCCATATGCACTTTTCAATTAATCCTCTAGTGTTGGGTCCTTCTCCTTGGGGCTAAGTTGAGGTCTTTGATTGAGGAGGACCAGAGTTCTAGCACCTTGGTCCCCCTCAATGGGGCCCATTTTCCAAGTGGAGGTTGTGACCTAGCACTCTGGTAGGAAATGAAATTGGTGGCTCTATGTGACCATTCGAGGTTGGCCTAATCGGTAAATTGACCTAGGATCTCATATATAAAGGCATTTTATCAACCTAATTTCATAGCTAGCAATTTCATTCAAGAAATAAAGCATTCAAGCATTGAAGTGTTCATCATCAAGAATTTCCAGAGATCTTCAAGGCTACATTTTCTCCATTCAACCATTGTGGATAAATTTACATCATTCATATGCAAGCATGTGTGTGTGATTAGGTTTTTGTCATGTTCATGCCATTTCATACAACACATGTGATTACATTTAAGAAGCAAAGCATCATTATCAGTCTTTGCATATTTGAGGTACATCTTTCTATTGTTTATTTCAGTATTTGCAATATTTCATTCAAGGTCAAGTCCTAAACCAAGGTTTAACTTAGGCAATCCCCTATTACCAACCTATTTCCATTCTCTAGTGTGGGAAAGAACAGGTATGGAGCTGCAATCTTTAGAATTGGCTTTATTTGTAGTGACAAATCAATCCCCCACTAGAGTAAGATAAATGCAGAGGACTAGGGCGACCACCACCACAATATTGAAAAATCAGGAGCTCCTTCAGGGAATAGGTCCAAATACTCCTATAATCCTTAGATCGATGTACACGGATCGGTCCAATGATTGCAACTTACTATTCACGCATAATTACTTCAATTTCAACCCGTTTGACCTAATTTCAACATCTTTAATAATTCAATTCAACTCAAGGGAAAGAAGAGAATCATCCAAGATCCATGGAATCTAATAAACATATATATCTATTGGGTTTAGATCTATCAAATTCCTACCTTTCCCTAATGTTTTGGTCCCCAAGTAAAAATTAGTGGTTTTCATCCTTCTTGTGGTGGAAACCCTAATTTTTCACCAATACATTTTGCTAAACCCAAATCCTTACACTTGTAATTCTGATTTATGTTCTTATATCTGAGTGTTTATCCATTTCATATTCAAATTTACATTTGCACATTTAATTTTTCATGAATTTAAAAAAATTAGAGGTTAAATTAACAAAACCCTAATTTTTAAATTCTAAAATTGAGCTTGTGGGTTGTCTAATTTGAATTAATTTTTTCAGATCTAATTTAGAAACATTTTAAATTTCAACTTTACATTCATAGATCTCATTTTAATCAAATTACATAAATTTAGAGGCTTATTCATAAAAACGCTAATTTATTTTGGTTAAGTGGATTTGTGTGTTGCATAATTCATCACTTTAATTTTTAGATTTGATTGTAAACATTAATAATGGAATTTAATAGATCTGATTTATTTTCTATTTCACATATGATTACTTTTCTTTTCACTTACATTTATCATAATCATGTGTTGGATAATGACTTCTTTCACTTCACATTGCTTCTTTTCATTCATAGCACTTTAGTATATTGCATTTTTAGAATCTCTAAATTTCTTCCTTTCAATAAACTAGATCTCAAATATTTCATTTATAGTGCATGTTGTTTTATTGTGATTTTAATAAAATGCATTGCGTATATAGACCATATTAAAAAAATTTGTAAATCCCAATCCTAGAGATGTTAAAGGAAAACCTAATACTTGTATCAAGCTCCTAGGGTATCAAATATGAATGAAGACCAAGCTAATACTCCTATCAATGATATCTCTAATGAAGAGAAAGAATTGAAGATAAACACGACACCGTCTTCTCTTCATACACATACCCTAGTGCAAGGAGTGCAAGATCAAAGTATTGGTCTTTCTATATCTCTAGATCCTCCTTATTCTCCTAGAGACTATCTTAGTCATCAAAACATTTGTAGAGAAGATGATGTTATGCATTTTATTAATTATATATCTCCCAACATAAAATTAAGAAAAAATGAGGCCTTAGATAATAAGGATCTTCCTTCCCAATCTACTAAAGGGGATATATGTGATGATAGAAAGGAAAATCCTCCTCCACAAGATATTCCTTCTTCATCAAATTGTCCCTTTGTTTCTTCTAAACACACTTACACTAAAAATTTAAAGGAAGTTCATTATAATGTTACTCCTCCTTTTCAATTAATAAATTCTTATATGAGTGTCTTGAACATAATATTGAAAACAAGGTTTTAGAGGACAAGGACTTGAAAAATTTGAACAAGGAATTAGAGTCCCTATAAACCTTCCTGCACAAGGTACCAAAGAAGGCCTAGGACATTATCATTATTATCCTATGGATGAAATCCTTAGGATTCAAGACTTCAAATATCACCTTGCAAGACAAAAAACCTATCATTCATCTAAAAGTGTTTTTCTTCAAAAACTCCTTTCTGCTCATATCACCAAACTAATGATCACACTATCAATGACTATCCTGATTTTCAAAATGAAATGCAAGGACTCATTGATAGAGACATATTTAAAATAATAGATGATAATCCTTCTTCTTCGAACATTCTTGTCCTACATCACAAGAGACAAGGTCTAATCCTATTGATGATATGGAAATATTAGCAACTAGAATCTTTTGGAAGTTAAAGTATGATAAGAAGGTTGTTTTTCCTTTTGTAAAGTTTAAAAAAAGCATAAAGAAGGTAGTGAGAATTTTATTTTTCATCATGATAGCTCTCACTCTCTTGGAAAGTGTAAATCATTTAAGGAATTTGTTCAAGAACAATTTGATAGGGCTCGCATAGATCTTTCAACTGATATTGCACTCTTTCTTAGTGAGAAAGTAGTGCTTTAGCACCCTAACCCTATGACAATTGTAGTTAGATTAGTTGGGGGATCTTTTTCATAAGAGTTGATGCTTTTTCAATCTCAAACATCTTGGGGTAGAAAAATGGTTCATTCTTGCTTCTATACTTGGAGGGCAAGAATCTTATCCTTTCATTTCTTTCTATCTAAAGTTTCACTATTCCCTTTAGGGGTTGCATTTTTCATGTTTTGATATCCTTTCTTGGAATGGTGTGTATTTTATGATTAATCATTCTCTTTAGTGGGATATGTGATCTTTCATTCTAATTTTCTCTCTTTCCCTTTGAAGATTACCTCTTTAGAGTTGCATTTTACATATATAAATATATTATATTGCATTGCATATTTATTCATGTGAGTATATTGTGAATTTTCTTATGTCTAATCTCTCTTTAGAGGTTGTTTAATTCTTCTCATTGTCCTTACACTTCGGGGGCAATGATTTTTATCTCTTGTCATTTCTAAGGATCTACTTTTTCTTTGTTGAGTGGTATGTTCTTAAGATTCGATGTCTTTCCTTGTGTGAACTTGTTGTTTGCTCAAGGATTCTCTCTTATGTAAGAGGTGTGTATCTTTGGCTACAACCTCTTCTTCACTTGGTAATATATATTTATCATAGACTTTCCCCTCACATTGGGTTTCCTCTTTAACTTATATTTATGACATTGTTGCCTAAATGATATATCCTTGGTGTTGAAGGTGGGTATCCTTGTTCTTAGCTTCCTTACGACATCAACATATGGCTATGTAGACATTTTAAGGGGTAGGCACTCATATCGCCCTCTTTGTACCATATTGTACCATATATTTGCATGTCTTAAACAAAGTATTCAGACTCAAAAATAGAAAAAAACTTTTATACAAGATGCTTTGCGCTCGAAACTAGAAGCAACATTTGATAGATGTCTTAGATGGGGGTATACATCACCAAAACCAAAGAAAAAAAAATCTTACATAGGATGTCCTTGAAGCTAGACATGTATCTATCTTAAATAGGGTTACACAATCTCGAAACTAGAGAAAACAAACTCTTATACAAGATGTTCCTAAAACCATATATTCACCCCTTGACATTTGCATTTTCATTATATGTCTTAAACAGGTTGATGCACACTCGAAACTAGAGGAAAAATACTCTTATACGGGGTGCTATATACTTGAAACTATATATCACTTGCACACATGCACGAGGATGAGTGAAATTAGCAAAAAATAGCTAGACTATTCCTACTCTCCTCCCCAACATGGATCACCTAAAAAAACACTTCTAGAGTATGTATCCATGTCCTCTCTCATCATTCCTCTCATGGATCACATAGAAAAACACATTCTATGTATCCATGCTCTCTCTTTCTTATCATAAGATCATAGATTTGCTATTAGTAGTTCATGGGTGATGCATGCTCTTGCTCTTTTATGTGATTACTTGTGTTCTTGAGACGACATTTTTCAAGAATGTGAATACCCTAAAAATGGTCATCTGAACCATGGGCCCCTAATCTCAACAACATCACCAAGGTCCTAACCAAAGGCAATTAAATCAACTTTGAGCACACAATTAATTAATTCTTCAATCATTAAATGTCACATGGCAAGTGAATTATTCTATATTAATTAAATATTTATTTAATTAATTAAATAATTCCAAGAAAATCATTTTGATCAATTATCCTATTTAATTTATTAAATATCTTAGCATATTTGATTAATTAATAAATTTGCCATTAATCATAAAAAAATGAATTAATTTATTACAAAAGAGGAATCAATATGCAAAGCAAGAGTTAAATTGAAAATAAAATAAAAAAATTCAATTGAGAGAGAAATCAAAATTGAGATATTATTTCTTCTTCTAAATTGAGAACTTGAAATCAGAAAAGCAATTAAATTATTTATTAATCATTCTCTAAAATTGGAACTCAAAGCTTTTGAGAAAAGAAGTTCAGTTGCATTGAAAATACTCCTTTCTTGAATAAATCAAAGAAATTGCATGAAATTACCTATTTTTATCTCAAGTGCATGGAATTAATTGAATTTTATCTCCAATACAAACTCAAACTTATAATCTGAATGCATCTCAATCAAACTATAATTGGAATCTATCTGAAGGTTAACTGAATCTGATCTCTCAATTATTTTAATTATCCTAAATTGTGTTTTTTATTGAATAATCTCAACCGCTCGTTGCTAATTGATCTTGACCATTGGTCTCTCTTGTGATTCTCTATAAATTTAGCCTTCATCTCTCATTTAAAACACCTTGGAGATTTATTGTTATTATACAGTTTTTTCTCTGGAGTCATTGAAGATATTGTGCTTGCTTTTTTGAGATTATTGCATCTTAGTTTATCTTTTTGCATATTTAGTTATATTATGATTTCTTGAATTCATATAGCTTACTATTAATCCATCTACCATAATCTTGCATCCATTTAGCTTAATATCATGCTCATATAGATTAAATCCTTCATCTTGGTGTAATCTAGTTACTGGTATTGCTTATACAAACCAAAGAGAAAGTCTATACTCACATATTTTAGAAGGTAGTTGGTTGATTTGTTATGGTTTTATTATTCATGCTTAAATATCTGTCTAACCATAGATGTAATGACTTAATTGAAGTGTTGTGTCTTACAACTTGCAGATACTTATTCCACTTTTCACACACACATTTCTGGCGCATTATCTGAAGTCCATGAAGGTATTTGTGGATCTCATTCAAATGGTCTAACTTTAGCTCAGATTCTACTAAGGGTTGGCTACTACTGGCTAGACATGGAGAAAGATGCTATAAAGTTTTCTAAAACTTGTGAGAAGTGTTAGTTACATGGGAATCTCATACATGCTCCAACAAGGGATCTCATACCCTTCATTACACATTGGCCTTTTCAACAATGGACGTTTGATCTCATTGGCCAAGTATATCTTACATCATCTAACAGACACAAGTTTATCATAACAGCCACTGAGTACTTCACTAAGTGGGTAGAAGCAATTCCTCTCATCAAAGCAACCAGTAAACAAGTAGCTCTGTTCATCCTTAACTATATCATCTGTAGGTATGGGATCCCTTCATCCATTATGACTGACAATGGAGGACAATTCAAGAATAAATATCTAGATGAGCTCTGTGAAAAATTCAAAATCAAACAACACTAGTCATCCATATATTACCCTCAAGGTAATGGACAAGCTGAAGCATCTAACAAAAATATGTTGACTATCTTACACAGAATAGTAAATAAATCAGGGAGGGATTGGCATCTGTAGCTCAATCCTATGTTATGGGCTTATAGAACAAGTATTAGAACACCTACTGGGGCTACACCTTTTTCTTTGGTGTATGGATCTGAAGCAGTCTTACCTATTGAGGTGGAAATACCATCTTTAAGAGTTTCTTTGCAAGGTCTTGTTACTGATGAAGACTACAGAATATCTAGATTGCAAGAACTCGAGTTGTTGGATGAACATTGGCGAGTGGCATTTGATCATCTGAGAGTGTATCAAAAGGTAATGTCTAAAGGATATAACAAGAAAGTTCGACAATGATAATTTCAGGTTGGTGACCTTGTTCTAAGAGAAAATCCTAAAAATCAATAGTTTCGAGATAACAAAGGGAAGTTTGAACCCAACTGGCTGGGTCCCTACATCATTACTGCAGTCTTTGGCTCTGGTGCCTATCAACTCTCAACATCGGAAGGAAAATAACTCCGTGAACCGATCAACACCATCCACTTGAAAAATTTCTTCACTTAGTATTCTCTGCTCTGGCAACCTGTACAGCTAAAAAGTTTTGAAAAAAATCCTAAATATCCTAAGATGTCTTGAAAAAAAAAAAAATCTTTGCCAAGCAGGTGAAAACCTGGCAAACAGACGCCTCTTGTACTCAAGCACTCCATCTATCAACACAAAATTGGCATTTCCCACTTTCCTGCATCTTCAATTTCGCTTGTACATATCTTTTAGTCGCTTTTGTGACATCCTCGTTCTTTTAGAACCCTCATGGCTTGAAACTAATCAATGTCCTAGTCTTAGGGTAATCGACTGAGCATCCTACATGTCCTAAGCAGTATCAACCAAGTCATCATTCTGTCAGTGATACCCAGTCATCCAATATGAGTCAGTCACCTGTCTCCTAACTATTGAAGAGTTCTATCACTAAGTACACAAGCAAAATAACATTACTGAAAACAATCACTAAACAGTTTGAGATACGCATGAAATTTTGTGTGTGTTGTCTTTTATATTGGTTTTCAATTATTATTCCCTTTGAGTAGCTCGAGGAAGTATATCTTGACTAAGAGGAGAAAGGATTGGAGGCATAATATTTTCTTTGTTTTCTGTTTGTAGGAAAGATTCTGATGATCTGGAAATATCTAATCAGCTGGGTGTTTGTGATAAGTGCCTTCACATTAAGGTGAAATAGCCACACATACCTCGACTCCATTTATTTGTATGCTACAGGGAGGTTGGCATCATTTCTTTGTCTATTTTGAGGGAATTTATTTAAATGTGCAATCTGAATGCGTGCGTAATATGTCCAAGGCTATGAATGAAAAAAGGGTTATTGCGAACAAGATAATTAATATTACACATGAAAAGAAAGGAGCTCTATTATGTGTAATCATATACACAAGTATGATGAAATCAAATCAAGATCTTTTATATATCATCTTATAATATCTTGGAGTACAAATAAAAGTCTCAAGGTACAAATGATATCAACTGTCATCTACAATCTCCCATCGGAGTAAGAATCGTATAGGCTACAAAAAATGGGGTATATAACAAAATATAAGAGCTATAAAAATATGCCTCTCTGCCTCTCCCTCATTGTTAGGTGGTGGAGGAGGTGGAGCTTGCTGACTAGCATCCTACCTAGGTGCCCGAGCTCCCTTAGATCAAGCCATATATTGAGAATATGGGACAACTTGCTGCACTACAGGAATTTCTACACTATAAGATGCAACATAATAAGTTGCTCGGCTCATCTGGTGCAGAACCTCTTGCTGAAGAGCATCTCGCTCTACCCTCATCTCAGCGAGCTGTCAAACTCGCTCTTCCCTGACCTCAGCCAGCTGTCGATCTCTCTTTGCCAAAATCTCAGAAAGCTAAAAATCACACTCAGCTCTGAGCTCCACCAGTTGTTGGTCATGCTTTGCAATATGTGTCTGAGCCACTGTCAATTATGACTGCAAACCTGATACTCTCACCCTCATAGACCATGCTGCATCAGTTGTCCCATGGCCCCTCACAAGCTCTCTGCCTCCATCTCCACCCTGCTCATCCCTCCTCTATCGCACCTATCTAGGAGCTGCTCGTCCCTCCTCTCTTCCACCCTCTACTATCCTAGCACCACTAACCCACCAACAGCTCCAAGGGATCCACCCTCTCCTCTTTGCCTTTGGCTCCCCCCAGCTGGTACCCTGATGCTGCTCGCACTAGGATCACCACCTTCCCGCCTAGAAGCCTCTGCTCTCCATCCCTGTCCCTGTCCCTGTGCCTGTACCCGTGTCTCTACAGGGGCCTCATCCTCAGCCTCCTCTATTAGAGGTGCATGCTCAGCTAGATCTATAAATCTAGGAAAGGGATGACTTTGAAACCACTCCTTGTACTGGGGCAATACCCCTGCATCTGCAATATTATATAGGTATTCCTACCGAAGTTGTTGTAACCCTGCCAACTCCTGTATGCTCAATGCATAGGACAACCTAAGAGCCCATCCTTGTCTCTCATCCTCCCCATAACGAGAATAAGCGGTGAACTCTTGTGAAATCCCCTAAGGTCTGCCATACTGCCTCATAACCCAAGAGACAACAAAACGCTCAATAACTATCACTGGCCTACCCATGAGAGGATGAGTCATGAACATGTCACGCCGCACAACTCTCTAGTCATCCCATATCTCAAGACCCCTGTATGGTCTCCACACAACAATAATCAAATCATCAAGATGTCTTCACCAATACTCTATCTTTCCCAGATGGGGCTGAGTAATGTATCCACAATATCTATAAACGATTGGCTAGTGTGGATCTTTGGCATCATCCACAATAGGTCTGCAAACTGGGATATGCTCCCAAACCCATATCTGTAAAACCAAGACACCTGCTACCATGCTCTTCCCCACCCTGTATACAACCTCATGCATCTCATGATACATGTGGGCTAATAGACAAGAACCCCACCCTAATCTCTCAAGATGATCCAAAAGTCTCTCCAACATCCTGGCCCAACCACACAGAAATCTCTTCTATCCCCTGTCCGACATGATGAAACATCCAATGAAACCTGCTAAGACACATGCCAGTGGAAACTACTCATTGTACTTGACCATCATCACATCCCATGTCATGGCATGCTCAAGAATGTCCTCATCATGAAATATGCATCTCAAGGCTAATATACCAGGATGCTGAGCGGAATCATAGTCGATCTTATCCCCAACAAACATAATCCTCAATATCCTGTAAATATCCTCTGGAGTGATGGTCATCTCCCCAACTGGTAGATGAAAGGTGTTATGCTCAGAATGAAATCTCTCAACTAGTGCATTAAGCATCCCATGATTCACACGGATATATGACATATCTAATAAGTGGGTAAACCCGCACAAGTCAATATGTGCTTTATCAACATCAGATAACTCATGAACTAGCCTCATCGTCACAGGATAGACACACCGAAACAGGACATGTGGTAGTCGAACCTGCAAGAATCAAATAATAGAGCATTAGAAAGTCATTCAAATTTTGTTACAAAACAAATTAAACATCATGCAAATCCAAATACGTCAATTGCAAAATCAAATTTTCATGTTTGCACTCTTAAAAATGCTCACTGTTTTCCATACAACATTTCATAGAGTAAGCATAAACTTGTATGAGTTAGGAATTCATGTAGCATGACAAAAGACTTCCATACGACAAAAGAAATACACTCGCATGATAAAATGGTCTATCAAGAAACATTTCGTACGATACGCGGGGAGGTCATAGATGACAAACTAATGGCATAAAATGAAGAAACGATAAAAGACAGTTTGTCATACGAGACAAAGTATCGTCTTGCATGACAAAATGACATTGACCAGTTTTTAATGCCATGAAAAAGAAAAAAATCAACAAAAAAATCAAAATTGATGAAATAAAAAGGCAAAAGATTAGTCTCATACTGCTCGCTTGTAGCTCCACGGTTGATTATGACGTATCTGGCGCTTGAATCGATGCTCCTGGATCAGAATGACCATTTTTCTTCACAGAGGGATTTTTAAATTTTAAATTTGGAGAGGTTAAAATGAATTGAAAATGATACTTGGACCCCTTATATAGCCAAAAACCTAATTTTTCAACTTGCTCTGATGGGCATGAAAATTGTACCCTTAGCTAATTTGCCCGTCCTGCCATTTTCGGGATCGAAATTGAAATACGAGATCATTCTTCTAGTCAATTTTGCACAACTACGACCACTTAGTGCTTTCATCACATTCTCATTCTTTTCTTCATTTTGTGCTCAATTTCACATCAATCATCCCTAAATCTTTAAATGATTCCTCTGACTCAATCTTTGTGCTCAAGTTATTATCGTCGCCAACAATTGCCTAAAAGCATGTACCCTCACTATCTTTCGATTTCACTCCCGAGGGGGCATACTCATGACCTCTTGACCTCACATCTTCCATGTCGTGAAAATTTTCAAATCTTCATCAAAAGTCGAGCAACAATCTTTTCAACTAAAGAAAATCAAACAAGACCTTATCACTAGGGGCATCTCAACTTCATCGCTTCATATCGAGTTGGGATCTCTTGATCATCTAAATCAAATCAATCGCTAGGGGCATATCAGTTTGATCACTTCAAATCAAGATGATATTGCCTTCATCTGAATTAGTCTCTTAACATTAATCAGTTTCGTCGCTTTTTATCAAGTTGATTATTCATTTAAACTTAATCAAAAGTTTAAAGAGTATCTTTGATCACACGCTCAATCTAAGCAAGTGTTCAATTTTATCGCATCAAATTAAGCTGGATAGTTTATCTTCACTCATCATGTCTTGATCCATCAAGTTCAAGATCAATTTTATGTTCGCTCACTGTGTCTAGTTCAATCAAGTTCTGGATCAGTAAGATCCTTTTCTTGATCAATCAAGTTCAAGTTCGGTATCTTTGCTCTTCATCAATCCTAGATCAATCAAGTTCGGGATCGGTATCGCTTTAATCAACTCTATTAAGTTTCATCACTTCAAATAAGATAAACATCTCACTCTTCATCTAGTTCGTGATCAATCAAGTTCAGAACTGGTATCTCTAGACATCAACTATTATTTGAACCAATGCGTTGCTCGCAAATTAATTCAAAGAGGGGAAAATGTAATACCCTAAAAATGGTCATCTAAACCATGGGCCCCTTGTTCGAATTATAATAGACAAAGAGAGATTGTTGGCATTTCAATAAGGATATTGAGAAGGTTGTTGATGATTATGGATATAACTGATTAAGGATGTTTTACTGTCTTAATATTATTATTTTGTCATTGATGTCAAGAAATTGATTTTCTAATTCAGTATGATGTTGCCATATCTTAAGAAGTATGATTTGATGAGTATAAAGATGTCGGTAAAAGACATAGAAAGAATGTTGAATAAGGGGAGGAATAAGTTATTCAATGGGTAACTATTACCGAGTTAGACAATGATGAGATCATGATGTTTAGATTGTTTGGATATCCTACATATGTTGTTGATTGTAAGGTTAATACTATACTATGTTACCGAGCAAAGAACCTAGTCGGTAAACCCTAAGGAACCTAGTCGGTAAACCCTAAGGTTATCGCTATCGGTTAATGAAGGCAGAATGTCTACCGAGTGAAGTTTTAGTGTTTACCGAGTTGCAACCGAGTAGTAATAGAATGCATTGAATGAATAAAAGCATTATTTAATGAAGGAAGCTGATGAGCTGGTTATGATTAAATGATTGGTATACCGTGCATGAAGTTTGTTAAAGAATCTATGGCAAAGGAAAATCAGCAAGAAGATCTACAGCGTAGATTGAACCGCAATACCCTAGCACAAGTTCCAAGGTGGGGTAAAACATTTTCAGATCAAAGGATACATTGAACCTAGTCAAGTTTGAAGATCTGATGGCTATGATTGATCATGGGATATGTGATCAAGGAGATTAAGTGGTTGGCAAATTGTTTATAAATAAGGAACTGTTGATAAACAATGTATGTGGGCAAGTGTATGCATAGGGATGCTACATAGTGACTACTGAGCACAGAAGCTTGAAGACCTATTTGTATAACAGAGTATAGAGCCCAGCAAATGGACAAGATAAGTCCTATTGTATTGAACAAATAAGAATCTGCTTTAGCATTTTAGATGTGAAGTTGCAGATAGATTTTTATTACTGTTATTTTGTAAAGTGACAGAAAATCTCTTAACCGAGTGGACTTAATAGTCTTATTTGTAAAACCCTCTAGCAAGGTGACATTCTGATTGAGTGTTTGAAATCCTTTAACAAGGTCACTTCTAAGAAGGTGAAGATCCTAACAAATATGAGGGAAATCCCTTAACCAGGTCACATCTAGCAATGTGTTTGTAATCTTTAACAGGATTTTCTTTTAACCGAGCATACTCTAGAAGAGTATATTTCTTAGTGGGTCCGAAATCCCACAGTGGTTTTTCCCTATTTGAGTTTCCACGTTAAATCTGGTGTTATGAGTGTTATGATGTTTATATGCTTATGAGTTTGCATGTTTAACAGTTTTGGTTATATTACTGAAGTATATATTACCGAGGTTGAATCTGTTGTTTTTATGGAAGATTAAGGTTGTATGATTCACGCCCCCCCTCATCTTATTAGCTTGGCATCTATACAAAACTTTAAGTATCAGAGCTTTGGACTCTGGAAGAAAAGTTTAAAGGTACTTGAGGAAAAGATCCAAAGATGTATAAGGGAGATGCACCGAAACTGAACAAGTCAAGTTTCTCTACATGGCAGAAAAGGATGAAGCTGCACCTATCAAGACTTGGAGAATATGTTGTATATTATCTAGAGAATGATCTCATTACATCGAGCACCTATCCATTGACAATGGAAGAGATAAAAGCAAAGCAAGAACATATCCAAGCAATGATTGAAATAACATCTGCATTGGCTGACTCAGAGTTTAATGATCTAGAAGGCTGCAATGATGCAAAGACAATGTGGGACAAGCTCATATCTGTGTATGGTGGAGATGAACATGTTCAAAGAGTAAAAGTGGACAGTCTAAGAGGACAAATTGAATCTATGAGGATGAATGAAGGTGAGAACATAACCCAATATAGTATAAGACTAAAGGAGATTGTCAATCAAATCAAAGGAGCAGGTGGAACTATTGAAGAAAAGGATATAACAAGTAAGTTGTTAAGAACCCTTCTACCAGCTTATGTAATCCGAGTCTCTACAATCAATGAATTAAGGTCTGTACCCAATATGCCAGTTTCTTTAGATGCTACTATTGGTAAGCTACATGCATTTGAGTTCAGTAATTTTGATAACAGTGGCTCATCGGTAAATAAGGTTGAATCTGCATTTAGTTCTTTTCATATTGGTGAATCTAATGATTACAATGAAAGAAAGTATAAGTACTCTGAAGGAGATCACAGTGGAGCAAGTGAAAGATTTCGCAAGAACATGGAGGAAGTACACAAACTGTATGAGGAAATCAGAAAGAAAGAAGAGTTTGAAGCACTATTAGCCAAAAGGTTACCGAGAGGCAAAGGTAAGTATAAAGGAAAACTACCTTTGAAATGTTTCAATTGTGATAAGATAGGACATATGGCTTCTAACTGTCCTGACAAAGATTCTATTGAAAAGAGAGATTACCGAGATGACAAACAGAAAGATAATTATTACATAGGATACCGAGACTTCAAAAGAAGAGAAAGAAAGTCATGTTTAATAGCCGATGAGGAATCCAATGATGATAAATCAGATGAAACTGATACAGAGGAAGTAGTTTATGTGGCTATTAAAGATGGATCAGATGAAGAAAGGTATGAAGAAAAAGCCCTAATATCTCACATAAATACTAATGATTCTTGGATCATAGATAGTGGATGCTAACATCACATGACAGGTGATAAACACAAGTTTGTTATGTTAGAAGATTATGATGGAGGCTATGTAAGATTTGGTAATGATGCACCATATCCGGTAAAAGGTAAAGGATATATAACACTTCTTGACAATGCAAGATGCAATGATGTTTATTGGGTTGAAGGTTTGAAATACAATTTGTTGAGTGTAGCACAGCTAAACAATACAGGATACCGAATAGAATTTCAGAAAGGAATTGTCAAAGTTCATGACAAGCATGGAAAGTTAGCTGCTACTGGGACACAAACAAAAGGTAACACATTTCACCCTAACTCAACTCAGAACAAATGTTTGTATGCAAAGATAGATGATACCTGGTTATGGCATAAAAGGTTTTGTCATGTAAATTTTGATAATCTGATCAAAATAAGTAAGAAGCACCGAGTAAGAGGTCTACCAGGTTTGGAAAAACCTGAGAATGCTATGTGCCGAGGATGCCAGATGGGTAAAATGACAAGATCAAGCTTTACAAGTAAGTCCTACACTTCTAAGGGAATTTTAGATCTTGTGCACACTGATCTTTGCGGTCCTATGAAAGTTCAAAGTTATTATGGTGATAAATATTTCATATTATTTGTGGATGATTATTCAAGGATGATGTCAGTTATGTTTTTAACCGAAAAATCAGAAGCTTTTCAAATGTTTAAATGGTACAAGGAAAGAGTTGAAAATGAAATAGGAAGACAACTAAAATGTCTTAGATCAGATAGAGGAGGAGAGTTCACATCTGATGAGTTCAACTTATTCTGCAATGATCATGGTATAAAAAGACAAGTCTCTGCACCGAGAACTCCATAGAAAAATGGGATAGTTGTGAGGAGAAATAGATCTATTGTGGATTGTGCCAGAACCTTGATGATTGAAAAGAAAGTGCCACAAACATTTTGGAGAGAAGCAATAAGCACAACAGTTTACACCCTGAACCGAGTACAACTGAAGAAAGGAACTTTGAAGACACCATATGAGATCTGGTATGACAAGAAACCTAATGTAAGTTATTTTAAAATCTTTGGAAGTAGATGCTATGTACATAAAGATGATAGAAATGGCAAGTTTGATCAGAAAAGTGAAGAAGGAACATTTCTTGGTTATTCTTCTAGAAGTAAAGCATTTAAATGTCTTATCAAATCATCTAACAAAATAGTAGAAAGTGCAAATGTGAAAATTGATGAATTTAAAGAAAGAAATGATGAAGGAAACTCCAAAGAACCAGAAGATTATGATGAATTTGTCTATGTTCAACCAACAAGTCCTACCAAGAAAACTGCAGAAGGAAATGAAGAGAATATCCAGTTACCGAGTGATGAAGAAGATCATACAGAGCCTACCGAGCTTGTATTAGCCAAGTATGTTAGAAGACATCATGCATCAAGTCAAATTATAGGAGATAAGGATGATCCAGTGATGACAAGGAACAAACTGAGACAAAACACATGTCTGATATCTGAATTTGAACCGAGAATAGTGAAAGAAGCATTTAACGGTGAAGATTGGATAAATGCTATGATAGAAGAGATTGATCAAATCAAGAAGAATGACACATGGACACTAGTCCCAAGACCAAAGGACAAAAATGTAATCGGTACAAAGTGGATTTTCAGAAACAAGCTGAATGAAAAAGGTGAGGTCATTCGAAATAAAGCAAGACTAGTTTGCAAAGGTTATGCCCAAGAAAAAGGGGTTGATTATGGTGAGACTTTCGCACCTATGGCTAGACTTGAAGGAGTAAGAACATTGTTGGCATATGCTCCTTACAAGAATTTCAAGGTATATCAAATGGATGTCAAATCTGCATTTCTGAATGGTATATTAGAAGAAGAATTTTTTATTGAACAACCTGAAGGATTTGTTGAAGACAAGAATAAAGATCAGGTATGTAAATTGAACAAAGCTTTATATGGTCTGAAACAAGCACCTAGAGCATGGTATGAAAGATTGCACTCTTATTTAATCAAGATTGGTTTTATAAGAACAAGTGAAAACAACAATATGTACATGAAGAATGATGAAAATGGAATACTGATCTCAGCCATATTTGTTGATGATATTATCTTTTGTGGAAATGACTCTCTATGCAAGAACTTTGGAAATGAAATGAGCAAAGAATTTGAGATGTCATTAATCGGTGAGATAAATTATTTTATAGGTTTACAAATACTGCAAATGAAAGATGAGATTTTCATTACTCAATCCAAGTACATAAAGGAAATCTTGAAAAAATTTGGAATGGGGGATTCAAAACTAGTAAGTACTCCTATGACTACCAACTATAAATTATCAAAGAATGATGAATCTGCATCCGTTGATGAGACACCTTACCGATCCATGATTGGAAAGATACAATATGTTGTTCATAGTAGGCCAAATATAGCACATGCAGTAGGTATAGTTGCAAGATTCTCTGTAGATCCTAAGGAAACACACATGATAGCAATCAAGAGAATTTTTAGATACTTGAAAGGCACTGAGGATTATAGCTTAGTATATCAGAAAGGAAATGACTTTGATTTAAAAGTTTATACTGATGTTGATTGGGCAGGCAACATTGATGACAAGAAAAGCACAAGTGGAGGAGCTTTCTTTTTAGGAGAAAGATTAGTGAGTTGGCTTAGCAAGAAACAAGGATGTGTTTCACAGTCAACAGCAGAAGTTGAATACATTGCTGCAGCATTGAATTGTACCAACATAGCATGGATCGTTTGAAGGTATAAATGAGAAAGTTACCGAGCCAGTAACTATATTCTGTGACAATACTAGTGCCATTAACATTTTAAAGAATCTTGTTATGCACTCTAAGACAAAGCACATCTCTATCAAATATCATTATCTTAGAGAAGAAGCTCAAGAGAAGAAAGTGGTGTTGGAGTATGTTAGCACAAAGGAACAAATAGCAGATATCTTCACCAAACCACTACCAAGGGACACTTTTGAGTATCTCAGAAGTAAGTTAGGGGTCCTACCCCTATCTTCCATTCACTGACCGAGTTCAGTGAATGCATCAATTTGATGACTCTACAAAATATCTTTTAGGAGTCGATGTTGATTTACACACTTTAGGATGTTTTCTAAAGGTGTGCAGGAAACAAATATAGGGAACAAGAATTGAAAACAAAATGTTCTGACCGAGACTAAGTTGACACATAACAACAGGAAATCACTTCATACAGGAAGAAATTGTGTTTTAGTTCTTTACTTTTTGGCATTGTTGTCAAAGGGGGAGAAGACTAAAGAAAAAGGGGGAGAAGACTGAAGAAAAGAGGAGAAGACTAATGTATGGGGGAGAAGACTGAAGAAAAGAGGAGAAGACTAATGTATGGGGGAGAAGACTGATGACAGGGGGAGAGCATTTCATCATTTCAGAATCTCACAGCAATCTGAATCAAATAGGTCAAATCAATTGGTTTTTCCATCAATGCCAAAGGGGGAGATTGTTGGCATTATAACAGACAAAGAGAGATTATTGGCATTTCAATAAGGATATTGAGAAGGTTGTTGATGATTATGGATATAACTGATTAAGGATATTTTACTGTCTTAATATTATTATTTTGTCATTGATGTCAAGAAATTGATTTTCTAATTCAGTATGATGTTGCCATATCTTAAAAAGTATGATTTGATGAGTATAAAGATGTTGGTAAAAGACACAAAAAGAATGTTGAATAAGGGGAGGAATAAGTTATTCAATGGGTAACTATTACCGAGTTAGACAATGATGAGATAATGATGTTTAGATTGTTTTGATATCCTACATATGTTGTTGATTGTAAGGTTAATACTATACTATGTTACCGAGCAAAGAACCTAGTCGGTAAACCCTAAGGTTATCGCTATCGGTTAATGAAGGCAGAATGTCTACTGAGTGAAGTTTTAGTATTTACCAAGTTGCAACCGAGTAGTAATAAAATGAATTGAATGAATAAAAGCATTATTTAATGAAGGAAGTTGATGAGCTGGTTATGATTAAATGATTGGTATGCCATGCATGAAGTTTGTTAAAGAATCTATGGAAAAGGAAAATCGGCAGGAAGATGTACAACACAGATTGAACCGCAATACCCTAGCACAAGTTCCAAGAAATGTATGCAAGTTCCAAGGCGGGGTAAAACATTTTCATATCGAAGGATACATTGAACCTAGTCAAGTTTAAAGATCTGATGGCTATGATTGATCATGGGATATGTGATCAAGGAGGTTAAGTGGTTGGCAAATTGTTTATAAATAAGAAACTGTTGATTTTGAATAAGAAACTGTTGAGAAAAGAAGTTCAGTTGCATTGAAAAGACTCTTTTCTTGAATAAATCAAAGAAATTGCATGAAATTACCTACTTTCATCTCAAGTGCATGGAATTAATTGAATTTTATCTCCAATACAAACTCAAACTTATAATATGAATGCATTTCAATCAAACTATAATTGGAATCTATCTAAAGGTTAACTGAATCTGATCTCTCAATTATTTTAATTATCCTAAATTGTGCTTTTTCTTGAATAATCTCAACCGCTCGTTGCTAATTGATCTTGACCGTTGGTCTCTCTTGTGATTCTCTATTAATTCAGCCTTAATCTCTCATTCAAAACACCCTGGAGATTTATTGTTATTATACAGTTTTTTCTCTGGAGTCATTGAAGATATTGTGCTTGCTTTTTTGAGATTATTGCATCTTAGTTTAGCTTTTTGCATATTTAGTTCAAATATGATTGCTTGAATTCATATAGCTTACTATTCATCTATCTAGCATAATCTTGCATCCATTTAGCTTAATATCATTCTCATATAGATTAAATCCTTCGTCTTGGTGTAGTCTAGTCACTGGTATTGCTTATACAAACCTGAGAGCAAGTATATACTCGCATCTTTTAGAAGGAAATTGGTCGATTTGTTATGGTTTTATTATTCATGCTTATATCTGTCTAACCATACATGTAATGACGTAATTGAATTATTGTGTCTTACAGCTTGCAAATACTTATTCCACTTTTGATACACACAGAATATTATTAGTGGTTGAGATATTTTGATATCGAGGTCTCTTCAGCTAGTTAGCTTGAGGTCTTGTTTTGGTTTTTATCTTTTGTGTATTGTGTCTATGTTTTGTCTTTGTTTTCCTTGTTTATATTGTTTTTTGTCATGTTTATGTGCCCTTGCATGTGTTTGAGTGAGTTCAGATCCTAAAATTGGGGACTTAGTTCCTTGAAATTGGTGATGTCTTATACTCCTTGTGATTATTCTCCCTTTCTCCACTCCATTTGTCTATCATCTACTTTATCATGAGTATTTTCATAGGCTCATACTACTATTAAAGTGGGGGCTAAATGTAGCATCATAAATTATCACCGAGCCAATTTGCACCTCATGTTTGTGCCCCTACCTTAGCGCATCTCCCCCTCATCTCATATCTGGGTTCATTCAGTGTCTTAACTCTAGCTTTGATGCCATATATACCTCCTAATTTATCTTATGGATCTATGCCCTTCTCTTTGGAGCTAAGTTGAGGTCCCTAATTGTGGAGGACTAGATTTCTAGTTCCCTGGTCCACCTCAATGGGGCCCATTTTCCAAGCAAAGGGTGTGAACTATCACTTCGATAGGAATTGAAATTGTGGCTCTATGTGACTGAGGTCATCCAAATTAGTAATTGACCTAGGATATCATATATAAAGGAATTTTATCAACCTAATTTCATAGATAGCGATTTCATTTAGGGAATCAAGCATTCAAGCATTGAAGTGTTCATCATCAATCATTTCTAAAGATCTTCAAGGTTGTATTTTCTTCATTCAACCATTGTGGAGCAAGTTACATCATTATTATTTAAGAATGTGTGTGATTAGGGTTTTGTCATGTTCATGCCATTTCATACAACATATGTAATTACATTCAAGAAGAAAAGCATCATTATCAATCATTGCATATCTGAGTTATATCTTTCTATTGTTTATTTCAGTATTTGCAATATTTCATTCAAGGTTAATTCCTAAACCGGTGTTTGACTTAGGAAAACCTCTATTCCCAACCTATTTCCCTTCTCTAGTGTGCACAAGAACAGGTATTGAGCTATGATCTTCATAATTGAATTTATTTATAGAGATGAATCAATCCCCCATTGGAGTATGAAAGTGCGAAGGACCTGGGTGATCACCACCATGGTCCCAAAAAATTAGGAGCTCCTTCTAAGAATAGGTCTGAGTACTCTTATAATCCTCATATCTAGGTTTGTGGCTCAATCGAACAATTGTAGCTCACTATTCATGTATAATTATTTCAATTTTAGCCCATTTACCCTAATTTCACCATCATCAATAATTCAATTCAAGGGAAAGAAGAGGCTCATCCAAGATCCCTAGAATTTGATCAACATCTAGATCTATTGGGTTTAGATCTATCAAATTCCTATATTTCCCTAATATGTTGGTCCCCAATTAAAAATTAGTGGTTTTCATCCTTCTTATGGTAGAAACCATAATTTTTCACCAATATAGAAACATAATTAAAATAAACCAAGATAAAGTGAATACCCCTCTCATTTCTTGAGGGCTCATAAAGACTAAGGGTGATTTGGGAATACTTGGCCATCTATGGGGCATTTATCTAGTAAGATCGAGTCTCCTCATGTATTGGAGAGGACTAGCCATCTCTTAGAGCTACATAATGACACTGCCCACTCTTGGTATATAACATATAGCTCTATAATTGAGTATCATATAGAATATTAATGTGTCTTTCTTCTTGGTGTCAATTTATGGATGTCTGTGTGATTGGCCATTGATGTAGTGTTATACCCTGTTTTAGATTTTATTTATTTCCATGCTTTGATGCTATGTAATTTTCATATTTGGATGAGTGTTGTACTCTCCTCTTTCTTTGAATGTGTGTCATTTTCACCTTTAGGACTATCTCCTAGCATGGAGGAAGTGGATCTATTTGGTTTAGTTGGTTAGGTGGCATTTATACCACCATCAAGGATTGGATGATATTAGACCAAGCACACTTAATGGACTATTCTCTCTTAGTTTCATTCCTACTTTCCTTCTAATTCATTGTATCACATGTGTTTATTTTAAAGGACATTTGTTGTATTCGTTGGACCTCATAATGAGATGATATATAATTTGATGGATTATGTATTTGGATTGAATTAATTTTCATGCATTGACATTGGATTCAAGCATAATTGATTTATGTATTGATTATGATGCTTATATGGGTTAAGATGATATAATTAGGATTCTTTTACTGGGCTTAAAATTGTAGAGGAAACTAAATCACTATGAAGAGTGGTCAAATTACACGAGGACTCAATAACCTTCTCTGCACTCAGAGAAAACCTCCAGGATTCTCTAATCTCTAAGTTTTCTCACTAAGATGAAGAAGTGTGTATAATTGTATGATGATAATAGAAAAATATTTTGACCATAGAGGGCGAAAGTATAAGCTATCGATACTACCCAGAGAAATATATGCACTTTCTATCTAGGATATACATATGGGTTGATGATGATAGTGTGACTCACAAGAATCTTATATGGATGAGGTACCAATATCTATAGCGATAAGTACAAAATAGAAAATACTCTCCAATTAGCTTTTGCAATGATGAAAATGAAAAACTGAAAACTAAGAGAGTGTAAAAGATTGACTAAATGACAAGGAGAAGATAGAGATACTAAAAAATGGTCCATCTAATGAAGCCTCTAGTTAATACCATGCTCTTCCATGTTAAAACTACACACATATATGGCCAATGACAAAATATTGAGTGATTATGATTAGAGGTTTGCTGCATCATTTTAACCTCATTTTGGTGTTTCCACCTCCATTGACAACCTAGATGCATAGATAGATTCAATAAATGATAATGGAAATACAATAAAGGAAATGCAATAAAATGACATGTCAAATTAGAAACAATGAAAGAAATAGTATGATGGACAAGAGAGAAGGAACTCCCTTTAAAACCAAAAACTTGGAGCTTGCTGGGATGAGAACGAGAATGATTGTGCAAGATGTTAAAGAACAATTATGTATTCAAAAGAGAGCTAGAGAGTCTAGGATAATGCAAGAGAGGGACAAATGAAGCAACAATGGAAAGATAAAGTAGACTAGTAAATTTATTGATGTTAGTGGGAGTTGGAGGAGGCATTACACTTCTAGAATAAGATTATAAGATAGTGATCACTAAGATATAAGATTGTTAGATGGTTCCAGTATGAGTAAAAAGTTTCATTATGGTAGATAGCCATACAATTAGTCAGCATGTGACTACTACAAATTGTATTGTAGGATAGCCACATAAAATCTACAAGGAGATATAAAAATTAACTTAGATAAAAAGTGCAGTGGTTTGGCTCCCACACAAGGCAATAAATGAGATAACTAGATGTAGACATATTTTAAAAAGAAATGTGTGATAAAACAATTAAGATATATTTAATAATGTATGTAGATATGATAGCCCCCCCTTAGAATGAGAAGTGTTACACAAATAAGAACATAATTAATTTTAAGGAGAAGAGATATCATGACATGTAAACATAGCGACATGATTCTATGGAATGCTACCTTGCAATGGGTAGTCGATGATGCCCACAACATAAAAAAATACGCATAAAGAGATAGGAGTATCCAATTATTGGGCATCAATAGAATTTCATAGTAGTGAAAATAAATCATACATATGATTACATATAAATTACTCATCATAGTCCTAAAGTTTTTGGATATAAAGAAAGACGTGTAAATATAGATAAAATAAAAATTTGGGTCATCATGGAAGAAGGCCTAAATGCCATCAACACTTTGCATTGTCACCCTATGTCAAAAGTTAAGATATAGAAAAAAGAAGGATGAGACAAATTATTGTCCTCTCAATCTTGATCATAAAGGAAGGGATGATGAGCTAAAAGAGATACAATTGTAAAAGTACTACTTAGTATCTCACTAGCAACAAGAGCTAAGGATGAGGCTACTTCAACATTCTTATCCAACAACTCTCATGAGGAAAGAGTTGAAACAATAATGTGAAAATGGTTGACAACAACAAGATCTTCTCGAAAGAGTTAAACATATGCCTTTTCAAAGAAGAGATAGGTGACTCATCAAGTGGCCACAAAATAGGAGCTGCATCACCAACCTCTAGAAGAAGGGTGGTGATAAACTCTAGAGAAGGTGGAACCTCCTTAACAACTAGCATAGATGAAAACAAAGGTCACAAGAGATAATTTACTACAATGAAACTCAAGAATAAGGTCCCGCTTGAACTTATACTTAGTCAATTGAGGTTAGAGCTTCACATGATCTTTGGTAGGTTTGAGGACCTTAGCAAAGATATTGTACAAACCTAAAAGTTGCACAATGAATTAAGTGAATTTTATTCATTTAATTATCCCTAATTCTTGCAATTAATTAAATTTAGATTTAATTAATATCCCTATTATTCTAATTGGCCTTTTAATCAAATTAAAGATTTTATTAAATCTCCTTCTTCTAGCCTAACCTATTAATTAAACTAAGGTTTGATTAAGTACCCTTAGCCATTTGATTGAATAAATCTTATTTATTTAATTAAAATCTCTTTTTTTCTTTTTGATTAAATTCACATGTAATTGAAAAATCCCTTTGCATTTAAATAAATCAAAATTTATTTATAAATTCCCCCACTTGCAAAATCCTACAAATACAAGTTTCATCCCTTTTGGCTAAATTAAATCTTTTTAATTTAACAAAATTCTATTTTCCCTCACCCACTTGCAAAATCCTACATCTCCCACTTGCCTCCTAATCATCCTTTTCTAACCTATCTAATCCCCTCATTATCCTAATGAATCCATTTTGTTTCTTCTTAGGTTGCTCACACATGTGTGAGAACATATCCCCTTTCTCCCAAGGTGGGACCACATTGAATTTTCACCCTCTCCCCCTTGTGACACTTGTCACAAGACTAAGCTTCCAAAACCGGGACCACATTGATCCTCACCCTCTCCCCCTAGTGACATTTCTCACAAGGCTAAGCCTTCCAACTTGGGACCAAATTCCCTCTTCAATCTTGACCCTTGATTGGTAATCAATCTTGGCCATCCATTCCTAAGTCTTCGACTCTATAAGATGAGCTCCTGCCTCATATAAAAAAATCCCAATCTTGTGCATCAAAATTATAGTCTTTTGCAGGTTATCAAAGGAGCTCATCTTATCATCTCCAAGCATCCAATTCATCTTCAAGCATCCAAGCATTAGCATCAAGCATCCATCTCATAGCATTTAGATTCATTTTAGATCATCTTTTAGCTTAATTCTACATCTTTTATAGCATTGCATATTCACATAGCTTAATTAACTCATCTAGCATCATCTTAACTTTCAATTTGGAATTCATCTAGCATCTTAATCATCTAGTTTTGCATTTAATCTTTATCATATCATCTTAGCATATCACTAAGATCTTAGTTACATTCCATTTAGATCTTAGAATCCTACATATTTCTCATTCTCTAGGTTTTCATCCAAGAGATCAAGTGCTCTTCCAAGTGAGGGGCACCTTGAACCTTGAGGATCTTTAGAGATAGAGGAACATGGGACGTTCTTACAGTTTGGTTTTTCTAAGCTAGCTTCTTGGTTTTGAATTTTGATTTCTAACCTCTAACATAATGTTTCATGTGTATGTTTGAGATGTTTTCCCCTCTTGCAGGTTGATATCACCTTTCTAGCATACATTAATTGGCGCCCACCATGGGGCTAGACCCCTGAAATTCAAAAATTTATAATATTTTTCTACAGGTTCATGCCCAAAAATTTTCATCACAATCTTGCGCATCTGACAGTTTTTCTCACACATTTGATAGTTTTTATCATGCATTTGACTGTTATTTTAGTGCATCTGACTATTATTTTAGCGTATCTGACTATTATTTTAGCGCATTTGATAGTTATTTTTGCATATTTGATAGTTATTTTAACGCATGCAACTGTTCTTTTCACACATTTGACCTGTCTTTTTGCGCATATGAAATAGTGCATACGGTGTTTTCGCGCATATGAGATAGAGGATGAATTTTGTAACCCGAGTTTGAAATTAGGCTTGTCTAAGCCCACCTAAATATTTGATCATCCACTAACTCTTATTTTTGTAGGTTTTCCTAACAATTTCTTGCAGATTTGGAGGAGTTAGAAAAGAATTTGTTTTCCTTTTTTCTTCTTTTTTCTTTCAAGGTTGGCTTAAAAAGAACTCGCTTTCTTTTTGGATTAAAAAGAACTTCATATTTTCATTTTGAGCTTAAAATAAATCAAACATTCCTTTGGGCTTAAAAAGAACCTCATTGCAAGGTAAAAATAACAACAAAATCACACTTTTTGATTTCTTGCAAGTTAGGGAAAAACACTTCAAATTTGGGCTTAAAAAGAACAAGACAAATTTCAATTGTCTTGCAAAGGGATAAAAAGAACAATCCACCTTATTCTTTCAAGTTAAAAGGAACAAACCACAATTTCCAATTTTGTAAAGTGATTTACTTTCTAGCAACGTGCTTTACTTTATGTTGACTAGGATTTCCTCTTCCTAGTCTAGATAATCATTGCTATGAAGGATTAAAAAGAACACCATTCTTGTTTGGAGGAACATCTCCAATTAGGATTTAATAAATCAGTGCTTTGGAAAGATAAAAAATAACATTGTTTTCCTTGTCTTAAGTGGTAGGTATATGCTCTCCCCTTAATTGGGTGACCAAAAAGCCAAACCCACTCTTTTCATGTTTTCTTTATTTTCATGCAATTAAATCCTTTATAGGGCCTACCTTCCTGAAGCCTCGAGGGGGATAGTGAGAAGGGTGCAACCCAAGTGGGAAACGAATTTATCGCCAAGTTTACCAACCCACTATAATCAAATGTGGAGGCTGATGAAAATTGCCTCCAACGGAAGTGTGTATTTGATAGCCTTCCCCTAGTATCCTTGTGATGGAAAAAACCTTTGTTTTAAAGGTTGGGAAGCCTCTTAATTGATTTTATCATTTGTCGCACCGAACAAAATTCTTACTATGAACCTTAGCATTAGAGACTTTAAGCCAAGTTAATTGCCAAACATCAAAAATATCATAGTGCAAGGGTGGGGAAGAATTTGCCCCCAAGGTTACTCACCATATATTTGCCAAGATAACTACCCAATTGTGAAGCAATCCACTTTGGGTTAATTTCTGGACAAAGGCAAAAAACGGACACCCTCTAGGGGGTGACAAGGTTGTTTGGGCTGACGAAGTATCGAGACTAGTGGGCTATGATATTTTCAATGACCCTTGAATAAAGAATCTATCTAATGTGCATTTATTGTGATCCAAATGAGTGAAAAAATCAAGGATTTCAACACATCCTCACAAGAACATACACTTAATGTTTAGCATTAGGATGGACATTGTTTTCGTGTGTGCTATGTATTCTTGTCATAAATGCTAAAATATCTTGCAAAAACATCCAAAATCAAACTCAAAAACTAGTTCAAAACCTAGTAGAAGTCATAGGTGAGAGAAGTTTTGAAATCCAACCAAACATCTTTGGAGGTTGTTATGAACATTTAAAATATGTTTAGGCAAGATTTTTCATCCAAACAATATAGAGTTGTATCAAAACCAAGTGATCAAGAGTTTATGATCCAACTATCTCAACAACAATACCTAGCTAGGTATTCAAGTTAGTCAAATCAAGTTTCCATATTGGGAGACTTTATCCATATCATTTGATGCACTTTGTCATAGGGCCTTATCGAACAAAACCTCTATTCGACTTAGTAAGCTTGAGTATTCAAAACAAAGAATCCATATCAACCATCAACATCAACACTCTTTGATCATTTGTATGACCACTCCCCATATTTTGAGAAGAAGTCTTCATCAAAAGACTAAGTTCAAGAAGAGATAACCTAGTCCTAGGGCCCTTATCAAGAGGAGAAAATTTCTCATAGCATCAATTGCCAGCTCTTTGCATCACATCGCGTTTTCTTGCATCATATGCGATTGTATCTCCAAGGAAAAACTAACAATTTTGACAAAGAACCTTTGAGGAGTAGGGCTTACACTTAGAAAGTAGCATTCAATCAATGCCTTAACAAAGAATTTGCATCACTTACAACGAGGCTAGGCTTGAGCCACCAACCCCACCAAGAACACCATTAGAAGAGGAGGAATTCACTACTATAGAAATCTATTGATGACCGCTGGCATTCAATCTCAAAAAGGCAAAGAATTGGATCCACAACTGGAATCTAGCATGAGTCATAGGGAATCCAACCCTTTTGACAAATATGCAAATATGGAAGAAGAGGAAATCACCAAAGAACCTGTTCAACAATGCCAACAAAGCATTGTTTTTTAAAAACTCATGGAAAGGCTAATAGATTCTGATAAACAAAAGTACCTTCTCGGGATAAATAGCAAAGGAGTCCCTATGCCTGAGGATTTTGACTTTAAAAAATCAAGGAATTAAAGAATCCCAAGAACAAGGCCAAGGGCCTACACATTCACTCAAAATCAAGAATACTTAAGAGGCGATGACTCCCGAGACAATGCCCGCAACCAAGACAATACGCGTCATTATGACGATAGTAGTGAATAGGGGGATGTCCCTCATCGAAGGTCCAATAGAGACAATGTTCCCCTAGCTAGTATTACATGATAGCTTCAAGCACTTTAACGACAAATGCAGGACATGTAACAAGGGTCCATGATAAGATACTACTTGGAGGACATTTGTCCTTATCCTTTTGATAGGAGGTTAGACATGGTACCTTTCCCACCAAGTTCAAATATAACAAAGTATGACAAATATGATGGTAAGATTGATCCCCATGATCACGTCACGTAATTCTATACTATGAGCTTGGAGTTTTCTCACAATAATACATACATGATGAGGCTATTCCCAAGAAGTTTGGGAGGGAAAACAATGGAGTGGTTGTCAAAACTCACTCCTCCAATCAGATCATTTGATGAGTTGGTGAATAAATTCATTACACAATACTCCTACAATATCCAATATGAGGTCACCATGCTTGACGTATGCAATACAAAGCAAAATAACAATGAAATGTTCATGGTGTTCCTACAACGATGGAGGCACATGCTCTCAAGGTACCTACGAGATGTACCTGAAAAGAAAAAGATTGAAATATTCATAGACAATTTAAATGAAGAAATGATTTATCAACTCAAACTATAATGTACACCTAAATTTGCAAAATTGATAGAGAATTGTATCCAAGTAGAGGAGGATTTGATCAAGAAGGGGACCTTAAAATTCTCTAAGGAAGGTGTTGGTTTAAACAACAACCACACCTATAGCAATCAATACAATAACAACAACTCAGACAAGTCCAAATTTTGGACTAGAAACAAAAACATTTTTAATGATGGTGCAGTTGATGCCAACAATGTAAAGTCTAAACAACCAGTGTTGACTTTACCAGGTAACAAACAATCCAAGAATGATCAAAGACAATCAAGGCACTAACAATCATCAATACGCTACCAACCAAGGAAACAACAACAATAACAACCAAGGAAACAATAACTATTGAGGGAATAACAACAACAATCAGGGGAACAACAATAACCAAGGAGGTAATGCTAACACTCCACCTCCCCCACATCGAATAACTTACACACCATTGGGACAAACCCTAGAATTTGCATTTCAAGAACTATTGGCAAACAAGATTATCACATTGCCAGTCATAGGAAGCTTTGAACCCCAAGTCAAACCACCATGGTGGAATGACTTGCATTATTGTGACTATCATCAAAACAAGGGGCATAGAACAAATTATTGCACGAGGTTGAAAAACCTAGTTCAAGATATGATAGATAAGGAAGACATAACAGTCAATGGTCATAAAACCAATGGTGATCATGAGGCTTTCAAATATCCTCTTCCTAATTATGACAAGAGAGGAGCATCAACATCAAACAACAAAAAAGTAGCCCACATCAATCACATATACAAAAAAGTCATAAATCACATATTGACATGTGACAATAAAGTAAATATAATAAACATCAAAGATAAATAAGAACATGCATCAGTAAATGTGACAATGAGGGCTCAAAAATATGTCTTGAACAAGAGTACATCTAAGGAAACAACTATCCCCAAGACTCAATATAACTTGGTCAATCAAATACAAAGGACACCAACTCATATATCAATATTTTAGTTGCTTAAACTCTCACCAAGGCATAAGGATATCTTAGAGAAAGCTCTTGTCAAAATAACAATTCCAAACAATCTGGATGTCAATTTGTTCCAAGCCATGGTAGCACATATGATGGTGCCCCATAACATATCCTTTTCAGAATATGATGACGTCTCCTAATTGAGTCATCCGCATAACACCTTGTTCCATATCAAAGTCCTAGTCTACAAAAATCAGGTGAAAAGAGTGCTAATAGATGGAGGAGATGGTCTCAATATATATACCTTAAAGCTTATCTGTGCATTGGGCTTATCCGAGCAAGCTATTGACCCTAAAAAGAAGATCACTATCAAAGCCTATGATGATGAAGAAAGGTCATCTAAAGGAAAAGTGGTACTACCCATTCGGGTAGGACCTATACAAAGAGACACATTGTGCCAAGTCTTAGAAATAGACTTAACATACAACATACTATTGGGTCATCCTTGAATCCATGAAATGCAAGTGATACCTTCCACGTACCATCAATGTCTCAAGTTCCCCTACAACAGATAAGAAATTTGAATATTAGTAGGTACTAATGCCTTTCAATACTACAATGCTATGGGGGCAACACAAAATATTTTGGTTCCACACCACAAGGAGGCCCAAGCTTCCTCATCATCCAACCATCAAGAAAAACTCAAGTCCCTATCCATAAACATTGAGAAAAAGATGAAGATAAAGTACCAAGGTATTTGGGAATACTCTTTTGAACCCCTATGTTCATCTAAGTTGCCAACTTTGCCAAAATCTCATGGACAATCTTTCACATCAAGAAATCAAGCGGCACAACCCATCAAGAAGTTGGATGATAAATTTATCCAAATGAGCACACTAGCTAAAGAATCAAATGACAAAGACATCCTCAGCTGGGTCTACAAGGATGAGGAAAAAATCCGAGTTACTGCCCTAGAAGTGGTCATTCCCACATAATAGTATGGAAATGGATTCAGAATCATGCAGCGCATGGGATACAAAGGAAAAGGACCTATTGGGAAATGTTAAGAGGGCATCCTAGAACCCATACAACCCCATTCACAACTCACAAAAGACAAATTAGGACTTGGGTACAGTCAACATGTTCAACCTATGCAAAAGAAAGATCACCATCAAAAACCTTGATTGAGGGAAAAGGTGACACATAACGAAGACTCATGGCCAGAGGTGCTACACCAAGCTGTGGAAAAGACAAGAAAAGAAAAAGAGCATGAAGAAAAAGAGAAGCAACAAGAAGAGATCACTATCCAAAGAGAGGAGGCTTCTTATAAAAAAATATGTCATGTACAAGCACCTAATAAAACTGAACTCAAACCATAACATGAGGAGATTGCTACTCAAAGAACGGAAACTGTGTATGAGAAAATACAAAGAGTACAAGAAATCACTAAACTTGAATCAGAATAAGCTATTATCAATGATCTTTTCTCACCATAAAACATCCTTGTCAAATTCAGTGGAGTAGCCTTGGACAATGATTCCGAAATAGGTTCCTATGATTATGTGTGGGATACTTGTTCTGATACTATTGAGGATATTGCAGTGGATACAATCCATGCATACACACCCATTTCTTATAAGGGAAAAGGCTCAAGCTCTAGATCATTTGAATTCAGACCACAACACATCTATGAGGATAGTGAGAATGAACAACTTCAATAAGAAAGAGACAATATCAATGAGAGTACCATTGAAAACCTTGAGTATATTGTAAACCTCACCCATACCATAGAAAACTATGACAATATCTCTATCATGACCCTCACAGTCATTGATCTTGACTCGCCAAATGACTCCTTGCCTCTCATATATCTTGACCTTATAGGATGGGAAGAACCTGAGCATAATGATATACCCATATTCCAAAATGATGAGGCTATTGTTCAATACCTTTTCTCTATTAACCTGGAAACATGCTCCACTAGAAAACCACATAACAATATCTACAATCAGGGGAGTGCCAAGTCTCTCAGTCACATAATAAATAAAATAAAAAATTAATCTAATGGTGAAAACCATCTAATGGGAGTATTAGATCACAAAAAAGTAAAAACAAAGGATGCATCTAATGGTGAAAACCTCTTTTAAGATCCTAAAGATGGGAGACTTGACTATTGGCATGTTGGCATAGCGTATGAGATGATAATGTACCGGTAAAGGATGATGATATATTGATGGACTGTTGGTGATGATATAATTGTGATATGGTGACTATATGATCAATTATTTATGTTTTCATTGATGGCAACCATATTTGTGTATGTTTTGTATGTCATTTAAGTCTATCAGTATTACCTAATCGGTAATGGATTGAGTTGGACAACAAAATTGCTTAGTAGGAGTCAAGCAGTCAATCGATAAGCAGGAAAAAAGAAGGAGATGGTTGTGTTAAATATCCATGTTGAGTTAGGTGTTGCAATTTGAAATGTATGCTTATGACATTATAATGAGTCTATGATCGAAACCGCTTCATGTTTTGGAAACTGAAAGTCATGTTTGTAATTGACTGTTATATATTTAGTGTAGGGTTTGAGAATCGGTAACAAGATCTTTGACTGGTGATGTTTTATGGTTTAGCGGTGATTATTTTCATGTTCTTAACTTAATGATGATGTGGTAGAATCTGTGTGAATGGATAAGTTGATGTTTGAGCACATACAATGAGAAAATTTCTTGGGAAACAACAAAGTGCTTAGTAAAATGTAATAAGGGTTTGATAGCTTATAAGATCGAAGTGTGGTGATGTATTATGATCATTTAACGATTGTAATTGTCTTGAAATTTATTGTAATGATTTGTTATGATCTATGATGTAGATTCATTATAAGTTAGGGTTATGTAACTGACCTAATTGTAAAGTCTATTTAGGTCAAGTTTGTGAAGGTTTTGTTGTGTCAGTGATTAGCGAAGAAGAGTGTGCTGAACCAAATTGAGATGTCTACATGAGTGAAGCAGATTGGAGTTGAAGTGGATCTATACTAGCAAGAAGAGAGTGCATTGATCAGATCTTTATCTGTTGTTTCCTAACATTTGTAACAGTATTAAAATCCCTTAACCCGATAGGTCCTAATAGGCCCGATCCTGTAAATCCCTTCATTGGGTGGCTCATTAATTTAGGTTTAAATCCTCTAGCAAGGTTTCTCCTAATAGGGTAAAGCTCCTAACAGGGATGAGGTTAAATCCCTTCACCAAGTGACTCCTAATAGGGTCTTCTCTTAATTGGCCATTATTGTAAAGCTCCTAACCCAGCTAGGCTCTTAATAGGGTGCATTTCGAAAGAGTTCAAATCTTGTGGGTACTAATTCCCACTGTGGTTTTTCCCATTTCGGTTTCCCCGTGAAAAAATTAGTTTATATGGTGGTTGATTTTCTTATGTGTGGATTTGATAGCATTACATTGCTTACATATTGATGAACACATGGAAAAGTAGTATGGTAAATCTTCTATTAAGTGATTGATTGAGTAGATACCGGTACTAGTTATGAACTATTTTGTGATGTATTTTGCAAATTGGTGAAAGATTGTTGTTTATTGTTAATACTGATTCACCCCCCCTCTCAGTAATAACCCGATCCTCATAATACAAATTGGTATTAGAGTATTAGGTCCTCATTGTGCAAAAGCTTAATCGCTTGAGGAAAATATTTGAGGAAGATGATGAAGAATGAGGGTCCCAAATTCACTAAGGACAACTACAAAATATGGAGTGATAGAATGAATATTTATATCAAAGGTATGGGTGTTTAGTTCTATTGGCATGATGATGATTGTAATAGGTGACTTGATGTGTTTTCATTGATGAAACATGTATGCACACACATATGTTCATAATAACCGTTATTACTTTCAGAGTTACTTCTATTACAAGTAGTGCGTGAGCTTGAATCTCATCCTCAGAATGTACCCTATAATAAATTAGTTTCACAAAATACAAATGGAAATGCATACAGGAAATCCAAATTCAACCAATGAAACTACATGAAATACATATTAAAATAAAACATTATTTTACCTTCATGATTTATGTCTCATTGTATCCTAACTCTATTGTTCCTGGTTGCAGATGGTGTGCTCTCAGACAATGCATTGATGGCTTCCAAGATGGCATATGAAGAATGGACTGATAACTTGTAGTTAACTGATGCTATGCTATGCAAATGCTACATGATTATGCTAAAATGCTATATGATAATTGCTATTGCTATTTTCTATTTGCTTCAAAAACTCACAGATGCATATGAATAATTTGAAGACTAACTCTCTCTCAACTGAAGCTCTTGATTTTATAGACTTTGAGAGGATTATATGATGTGGCTCAGATCAACGGTCATGACCAGATCTATAGATTTGGATGACTGTGAGCAAAGGTGAAGGTTGAGAGAAAGGGGGAAGGAGAAGACAAGTGTCACTCATCTCACCTTGATTGGGTTGCTGACTGAGAGAATCTAGGGATGGTTGGAGGAAATTTAGGCATGAGAGGACAAGTGGACTCAAGTCCTTCCTAAGATGTAGGGATGTTGGAGAGAATATAGGAGAAGGTTATGAAATATGTGTACGTACACAATATTCATTGAATTTTGGAAGTTGGGGATAAATGATGAATTAATATTTAAGAAATATTAATTTCCTTAGCCACATGATGGATGAGTTGGCAAAGGGAAGATGAAGTGGAGATGGAGGGTGAGTTGTAAAAATAGATTAAATAATTTAAGAAATCAATTAATATTTGAGACTATAGGATATGAGAATAACTATTAAATATTAGATATTTAATTGTTTGGAGAAGATAATTAAATATTAGATATTTAATTAATTAAAGGAATAGGATAAATGAATTAATTAATTAAATATTAATTAATAGAAAGACATGAAAATGAATTAAATAAATTAATCTTTTCAAATTAACTAATTAATAGAAGAATAATTATTAAATAAATATAAAATATTTATTTAATTGCTCATAGCCAATTTTATGTGTATACAAGTAGTATTGTTAAAGATGGTTTGGAAGATGTCTAACCGGTATGTGCAGAAATGGCCTAACACTAACTTGGAGATTCAGCAGAAACCATCAAAGTAGTATGGTAAATCTTTTATTAAGTGATTGATTGAGTAGATACCGGTACTGGTTATGAACTATTTTGTGATGTATTTTGCAAATTGGTGAAAGATTGTAGTTTATTGTTAATACTGATTCACCCCCCCTCTCAGTAATAACCTAATCCTCATAATACAAATTGGTATTAGAGTATTAGGTCCTCATTGTGCAAAAGCTTAATCGCCTGAGGAAAATATTTGAGGAAGATGATGAAGAATGAGGGTCCCAAATTCACTAAGGACAACTACAAAATATGGAGTGATAGAATGAAGATTTATATCAAAGGTATGGGTGTTTAGTTCTGTTGGCGTGATGATGATTGTAATAGGTGACTTGATGTGTTGTCATTGATGAAACATGTATACACACACATATGTTCATAACAACCGTTATTACTTTCAGAGTTACTTCTATTACAAGTAGTGTGTGAGCTTGAATTTCATCCTCAGAATGTACCCTGTAATAAATTAGTTTCACAAAATACAAATGGAAATGCATACAGGAAATCCAAATTCAACCAATGAAACTACATGAAATACATATTAAAATAAAACATTATTTTACCTTCATGATTTATGTCTCATTGTGTCCTAACTCTACTATTCTTGGTTGCAGATGGTGTGCTCTCAGACAATGCACTGATGGCTTCCAAGATGGCATATGAAGAATGGACTGATAACTTGTAGTTAACTGATGCTATGCTATGCAAATGCTACATGATTATGCTAAAATGCTATATGATAATTGCTATTGCTATTTGCTATTTGCTTCAAAAACTCACAGATGCATATGATTAATTTGAAGACTAACTCTCTCTCAACTGAAGCTCTTGATTGTATAGAATTTGAGAGGATTAGATGATGTGGCTCGGATCAATGGTCATGATCAGATCTACAGGTTTGGATGGCTATGAGCAAAGGTGAAGGTTGAGAGAAAAGGGGAAGGAGAAGACAAGTGTCACTTATCTCACCTTGACTGGGTTGTTGACTGAGAGAATCTAGGGATGGTTGGAGGAAATTTAGGCATGAGAGGACAAGTAGACTCAAGTCCTTCCTAAGATGTAGGGATGTTGGAGAAAATATAGGAGAAGGTTATGAAATATGTGTACGTACACAATATTCATTGAACTTTGGAAGTTATGATGAATTAATATTTAAGAAATATTAATTTCCTTAGCCACATGATTGATGAGTTGGCAAAGGGAAGATGAAGTGGAGATGGAGGGTGAGTTGGAAAAATAGATTAAATAATTTAAGAAATCATTTAATATTTGAGACTATAGGATAGGAGAATAACTATTAAATATTAGATATTTAATTGTTTGGAGAAGATAATTAAATATTAGATATTTAATTAACTTGGTTAGAAGAATAATTAAATATTAGATATTTAATTAATTAAAGGAATACAATAAATTAATTAATTAATAAAATATTAATTAATAGAAAGACATGAAAATGAATTAAAGAAATTAATCTTTTCAAATTAACTATTTAATAGAAGTATAATTATTAAATAAATATAAAATATTTATTTAATTGCTCATAGCCAATTTTATCTATATACATTTTGCCTCACTTTGAAATAATGTCAAGACAACATTGTTTCAAAGACTAAATCAAGTCTTGATAATGCGCTTGATAGAGATAAAAATCCTGATTGTGTGTCCCCTCAGGAGATTGATCGTGAAATTGTCAAAATTTCTATTTTGAACGATTGATCTCATGATAATTGATAAAAATTTAGTCAATTAAATTCATTTGTAAAAAACAAATTAAATTGCCCCATTTGAAATTAATTACTCTTCAAATAGTAAATATAAAATTAACCAAGGCTAATTTTAATTTCATTGTTATCCTTGTCAACTTGTGGAGAAAATATTCTTGTTGAGGTGGCGAAATGGTGATTCCCGTGGAGAATCATCGATTTGAGCGTGTTCGACGTTACCAGCGACCTGTCGAGCATGGATATCCGATAGGTATCTTATCTCGAGCCCTGTTTGCAAGTTTTCGTTCAAATTTTCATGTTTTAGGCGCATTTTTTAATTTTCAAAATTTTTTGAATTTTTTCGGCGTCAGGTTAGCGCTTTTGCAATTTGTTTTAGCGCAAATGCATTTAGGATTAGCGCATATGTTAAAGTTGGTAGTGCATATGCATAGGATAGTCCAAATGATTCGTTTGTTAGTGCTTTTGCTCAATAAGGTAGCACTTTTGCATGGGTTTGTGCAAATGTCTTTAGATTTAGTGCATTTGTTCAAAAAGCTAGCACATATGCAGTAGGTTAGCGCAAATGCTTTTAGATTTAGCATATTTACTATAGTTTAGCACAAATGCTCAATAAGATAGCGCTTTTGCTCAAATTTGATGTTTTTGATAAGTGCAAAGGTTAAAAATCACTTTGATGATTAGATTTAACATGTTTAATACGCATTGATGATGAAATAGGGTCTTTATTGAGTGATTACGTGGTTGATAGATAGTTTTTATTGCCAGATTGATTGATAGGATTGTTTTGATTAGCTTGATTGATAGAGTAGCTTTGATTAGCTTGATTTATAGATTAGCTTTGATTAGCTTGATTGATAGAGTAGCTTTGATTAGCTTGATTTATAGATTAGCTTTGATTAGCTTGATTGATAGAGTAGCTTTGATTAGCTTGATTGATAGAGTAGCTCTAAGAAACTGATTTAGTTTCTTATGTAAGAGCTTAGCAGAGTTTTGAGTGAACTCAGTGTTTGATAGAAAACTATGATTGATAGGTTTTAAAATGTTTTGATAGCTTAAGTTGCTTCAATTTGATTTGATAGATAGTGATTTGATTCAGTTTGATTTCTCTTAAAAAATAGGAGAAACTTGATGTTCTCCAGTGTCAGGAGAAATTACCGGCAGTGTGTCATTTAGTTTCGAAGTTGACCTAGGCTGAGATTAGACATATAGATGACTGTGGTTTATGCCATTTATTGTATATGTCTGAGATTATGCATAATAGAGGATTATTGATGGTGTTGGCCGAGAGATGGCACAGCAAGCATAACACTTTCCACCTGCCGACGGGTGAGATTAGTGTGACTCTTGAGGATGTCTACAAGATTTTGCACATCCCAGTGATTAGCGAGCTAGTGTAGTATGATTATTAGGATTGGGTTGGGACAGAGGCTTGCAGAGTCGTGTTTGCTGATGAGAGCATTGGTAGAGGAGAGATTCGATGGGTTGATATGGTGATGTATTACGAGGCTCTTCTTGTTATTCTTGTTGATCTGATTGGAGGATTTATATGTCCTCATAGGAGATCACGAGGTTTTTCGATTGGTTGGGGTGAGATTCTCCTGAGTATGATGCAGCATCGTACTCAATATGCTTGGGGTGTTTACATGCTGGCGCACTTATATCATGATCTTCATCAGCTGGTGTATGATGAAAGTGCAAGTTTGTCTAGAGGATGCACTTTATTGCAGATCTGGTGCTGAGAGCACATTGTTGTTACTCGGCCTATCCATCATAGAGTTCAGGGAGAGAGGCAACCATATGTATATTTCTATGTAGGTATCCTTACTCAGCATAAGATGGGTAAGATGGAATATTGGTGTTGGGTGCTTGATTCATTGGACAACATTACTTGGAGACCACATGTTGATTGTGAGCCATGGATGGATGATGCATAGACATTACCATTTATCATGTAGAGTAGATATCTCATTGGTCGGACACCTTTCATTGTTGAGCGATAGTTGATTGGTCGCATTTTGAGACAGTTTGGTATCATCTAGTCTATGCCTACTGGTGTGATGATATATGCTCGGCGGTATAGAGATAGGCGAGATTGGGGACCTTTGTCATTTTTGATTGCTCGTGCAGAGTTTGTTGCTACTCCGAGAGTGGCTTATGATATGTGTTGGTGTAAATAGTTATTCATCTTAGATATTATTACACTTACTTAAGTTTACTTAGGAAATGCATTTCATAATATTTTGGGTATGAGACACTTGGGTGTTTGTGCCACATTGGGATAGTGTGTGTAGGAGAATTTCCACCTTTTATGGTGTGATCTTGTTGTTACACTCCACATTCAGTGGGTGATCCACCTCATGTGGACTATTATATTATTTCTCCTACCTACCCACACCTATTTCCTACCTACCCTTGTTTCTTATTGAGCCACATGTCATGTTTGTGTGCTCACATATCCATATAGCCTTGCCTATATAAGCAGGCTTATATTCATTGTATGTAATGCTTAATGATCCAGTTGATCATATTTTTCATCTTGATAGAATACAGTTTATTTCTATCATCTATTTTGTTCTCTCTTATTTGTACTTTCCATTACCTCTTGATCTTGGCAAAATCTCAAATGGTATCAGAGCCATTAGAGTGTCATTGGTTTGCTAATTGAGAGAAATTTGATGCTATTTGTGGTTTGCATTTTGGATCTTTCTATTACAGGTTTTTATTGAAGCTTGATGGGTCAAATCTGAGGTTACCATTGGATTGAGGAGGTCCAAGAAATTTAGTTTTGCCTTTTGTTTCATCCAAATTGGACTTCGGAGGCCAAATCTAGAGGCATTTGAAGTTTGATGCTGTGGCAGAAATTTTCCAGAAATTATAATTTTGCAAGCGATTTTCAAATAGCAATATCTCACTCATCCGAACTCCTTTTTTCTAGCAATTTTTTTTGTTTTAGGGTAGAATTTCATGATCTATACAATGGTGTAGGATTTTTTTGTTTCTCGGATACAGGTTTTGTGGAAATCATGAAATCTCGATTTTTACAACTTTGGAGGCTTCATTTGGGCTCATATGGACTCCTTTTCAGGTGCCTTTTTTTTGAAAGTGCATATTTTTTCATCTACTTTCATAGTCTGCCATCTATTTGCAGTGATTTTAAGTAGAAATAGTACTTTCAGTATTTGGCCATTTTTAGCATATTTGGTACTTGCATTTTGCTTGGATCTCAGTTTAGATCACTAGCAGTATTTGTTGAAGTCTCTTAGATCTCATTTTGAGAAGTTGTAAATTGAAATCAGAAGTCCACTTAGCCTTGTTTTGCAAGTGGCCTATTGTACACACACTACATATAAAGTGTCAAAATCATCATTTTGGGGGGGTACTTTGATTGAGTTAATTTGGGAGGGTGTCTCTTGTGCTTTTGTGCTCTTGTGTTCCTTCCTTTTTGCTGCTATGGGTTCTTCTAACTTTCCTCTCTTAACTCCTCATAATTATGCTACTTGGGAAATTGATGCACGGAGTAAACTTATGGAAAAAGGACTAACTCATTACATTGATGGAACTATTGTTGCTCCCACTGATCCTAAGGTTGATCCAATTGGTCACTTGGATTGGCTCACTAAAAATATCATGGCAATTGGTACCTTAAGAAAGTATGTATCAAAGGATCTCATTTTTCATATTGAGAAGTGTACTCTAATCAAGGATTCTTGGAAAAAGTTTCAAGACTTGTATGGTCAAGTTGATGAGACTAGGGGATATCAAATTGATAGTGATCTCACCATGTTGGAACCCAAGAACTTTGATACTATACAAGATTATGTCACCAAGGCAAATGAGTTGAGGGCACAACTCAAAGATTGTGGAATTGATAAGAAGGATACTCAATTGATCTTCAACTTGATGGGAAAGCTTCCACAAGAATATGTGGCATTTGTTTCTAGTTTCCAAACCCATAGGATGACAATGGGTCCAAGCTACACAATGCCTACATTTGATGCTTTCAATGAAATATTGATGATGGAACAAACTAAGTTGATAAGCATGGGCATTCTTAAGGCTTCTAAGTCTCAAGCATTAGTAGCAAATCAAGGGAACAAAGGAAATCAAGGAAAGGACAACTCAAACAAGAAGAAATGGCATTCAAAGCCTAAGGACAAAGCATCGTCCTCCCCACAACAAGGAGATACATCCTCTTCCAAGAAGGATAATTCACCAAAGAGGGAGAAACCTACTTGTGCCTATTGTAAAAATTTTGGTCATGAGGAGCGTCGTTGCCATTTTAAAAAGATTGATGAGCTCACACATATCATCAAAAAGCATAACATTGATTTGCCTAAAGTTTACAAGAAGGATGATTCATCAACTTCCACTCCCGAACATTCAAAAGGAAAAGGGAAAGCATTCATGGCTTCTACAAGTGGGAAGACTCACTCTTTTGGAACAAGAAAAGGAAAAGTTCTATGTGCTACTATTAGTCATGATTCAAAAAGATGGCTTCTAGATTCAGGGGCTTCTCATCATATGGCATCTTCGCAGTCTATGTTCTCTACATTTGAGCCTTGCACCATGCCACAGATTTTGATGGGCAATCATACATACATGGATGTGATTGGGAAAGGATCTATTGACATTGGGGATAACTCCTTCAATGATGTGTTGTGTGTACCCCACTTGACAAACAATCTCCTTTCTATCTATCAAATCACACATGGCACAACTAAGAGAGTTGTGGAGTTCACACCTGAGTCAGTTTTCATTAGAGACTTGGAGACTAGAGCTATCATTGCGACTGGGGTGGTTGAGCATGCATCTCGGTTATACTCCTTTTCAAATTTTGTTGGTGATGATGATTTCACATTTGATGATTCTACACATGATGATCACGCTTCTTGTGATGGTTCAGATTTTGAGGAGAACTTTGGACACTTGAACATGGGGATTCTCACATGTGACCCCATTCTTGAGCCTTGTATTTCATCTCCTCATATTGATATCACATCACCTATTGCACCTGATGATGCAGATAGTGCGACAATTTTGCCTTCATGTGATTCGGTGCAGTAGGATATTCATTGTCTTCCAGCTTCAGATTCATGGGATGATTACTTGACAGACATTGTAGGTTTGTTTGTGGAATCCTACATTGCAGATTTGGGAGACATCATTGATGACATTCATCTTCTCTTTGATGAAGGTGATCCTTCTTCGATTGTTGTGAGGGAACACTCTGACCCTCTTGTTCATTCTCTACATGATCATTCTTTCGAGGTTGACATGATTGTGGATACTTATGTATAGCAGTTGGAGGAGGTCTCTTTATTTTTTGAGGAGACATGTGAGTCTTTGGGACATGTTCTACATCCATCTCCACTAGATCTTGGAGTGCCTTTTTCAGCAGTGTGGCATAGTTTACCACCTTTGGAGGGGGTATCTTTTAGCATCGACATGGGGACACTTGAGCAGTTTTCAGAGATTCCTTTCATCATGAGTTTTCTTTATACATCTTCCCTTCATGATTGGGGAGACTTCATGGATACACCTTTGGTTTTGTTTCTTCCTAAGGGGAGGAATGTTGTTTGATGTTCATGGAGCAGTTTCTTCATACATTGAGCTTCTATCATTGGTGCAGATTCCACATTGAGGGGGGGCTTCCTAGCTTCTCTTCTTCTCTCATATGAGGGGGGACTTTTTCCTCGCATGGGGTTTTGTCCTTCACATTCTTCTATGAGAGTTCTCTTGTATAGTTTTCATCTCTCTTTTGGGGGAGGGTTTTTTCCCATTGGGTTTTTCTCTCTTTCCCCACTTTGTGAGATATTTAATTGCATTGGTTTTCATGCATTTGTATTTGTTCATGGGTACCTAACATGGCCTCATAGCCAAGACCCATCTTGCATTGCTTAGTTGCATTGTAGACTTAAGTGCATTCTCCTAAGTTGCACTTAAGGGGGGGTGTTGGTGTAAATAATTTTTCATCTTGGATATTATTACACTTACTTAAGTTTACTTAGGAAATGCATTTCATAATAGTTTGGGTATGAGACACTTGGGTGTTTGTGCCACATTGGGATAGTGTGTGTAGGAGAATTTCCACCTTTTATGGTGTGATCTTGTTGTTACACTCCACATTCAGTGGGTGATCCACCTCATGTGGACTATTATATTATTTCTCCTACCTACCCACACCTATTTTCTATCTACCCTTGTTTCTTATTGAGCCACATGTCATGTTTGTGTGCTCACATATCCATATAGCCTTGCCTATATAAGCAGGCTTATATTCATTGTATGTAATGCTTAATGATCCAGTTGATCATATTTTTCATCTTGATAGAATACAATTTATTTCTATCATCTATTTTGTTCTCTCTTATTTGTGCTTTCCATTGCATCTTGATCTTGGCAAAATCTCATAATATGAGATTACACATTCTTGATCCTGGGGTTACTACAAATTATGCTCAGTATATATTAGCTCATCCATTTCCTCATATTACTGATCCAGTAGATCCTCCTCCTAGCTCAGGAGATGATGATGACTCAGATGATCCAGTTTCTAGGAGATGCAGATAGAGACAAGAGCTTAGAGCTTCTCATGAGGCTGGGGGAGGTGTAGATGATGGTGGGGATGGAGGTGGTGGTGGTAAGAGACCTAGACGGAGGGGAGGTCGATTGAGAGTCTGTGGAGGACTGTTTGGACCAGCTGGTAGGATTGAGAGAGCACGTCCTATGGGTGGGAGAGATGTTGGATGGATTGGGAGGGAGCATGGCAGGGCAGGCATGAGATCACCGAGAGGGTTGCCATTGGCAGGAGGCAGGGTGAGTGAACTAGATGGGGGTTGCGGGAGAGGTATTGATTTTGGATAGATTCAACCAAACCCTAGGGTTATTTCAGCGCATGGTGGAGATGATGAGGATCCTGAGGATCATGTTCCCCTAATTAGATGATGGGTTCAGAGAGTTACTCAGACTGAGATTCCAACAGTTGGACAGGTTGGTGGTGAGGGGATTGGGTTTCATGCACCACAACAGGATTTAATAGAGCAGGTTGCACTAGTACATGATATGCTAGAGCAGGATGCACCAAAGCATAATGTGCCAAGGCAAGATACCATTGATAGTCTGAGAGCACATATTGATCAGCTTTGAGCATAGGTGCAAACTCTTATGACTGAGTGAGATAGAGCTGTTAGGAGATAGCAGGATACTCAAGGCCTTCTTGATCACATTCAATAGGTTGGATCAGGTAGTCTCTCGGCTGACACTGTTAGAGCATTAGTTCGGGCCAGGAAGGAGGCTTCCCACTGGCGATGTCGATATGTGAAGATAGTTGCAGAGAGCCAGATAGCAGGTAGTTATCATACCACCGTATTGATGGATACTAGCAGTGGTGGGGTCATGGGACCTCCTCAAAGGAGTGGTGAGCATGGGAGACATGCATCTAGAGGATCTTCTCACCCACAGCCACAGAGACGGACAGAGTCAGGTGGTAGTGGTATAGGACAGTCGTGACTTAATTTGTATTTGATGAGGCATTTGTATGGTTTATCTGATATCATTGTATACTTGGACTTTTATTATTTTATGATGATCTATATGCAGACATGGACTCTATATGATGATGATGATTTATTTGCATGTATGTTTTTATTTGATGATGATCTATATGTTGTGATTATATGGATGCAGTGATTATATAGATGCAGTGATTATATAGATGATGCCATTATAAATGCTTTTGTTTGATTTTTATTTTATTTTGATGGGCTTGGATGCAAATGAAAATGATTATTATCTTTAAATTATGCAAATTGAATGATCTATATGGAATGCAAACGAATGATTGATTTGATTCTTATGATGATGAAAATGATCTACATGAAATGTTTTTGTATTTTATATGTAATGTTTATGAATCTAAGTGCAAAGATACAACTAAATGATCATTAATGGAATGATAATGCAAATGATGATACACTACATGATGAATGAAATGCACTTAATTGAATGCAAATTAATGCAATGATAAAATGCAACTAAGTGAAATGAGTGATGATTAAAATGATTCTAAGAAATGAATGCACCTATAATGATTAAATACAAATTGTTTTTGTTTGTCCAAGTATGCTCAATCTTTATTTATGACCGTTGATCTATGAATGAAATGAAATGCTTATAATGTAACTGACCATGAATTCTTATAATGCAACTGAATAATGAGCTAATTAAAAATTGTACTACCATTCTTCATATGTTATCTTGTAATAGTGCTTTGATTTCATCATTGAGCTTATAAAATGTTGTAAGAAAATACAAGCAACTTGACATAATGATTCAAGATGACCTAAGTATTCCTTACATGGATTTTGATATAGCAAGTTAATACAAGCAACTTGATATAATGGATCAAGTTGACCTGAGTATTGCTTGCAGAATAGACAAGGAGTATCTCCTTTCATGCATGACTTGGAACGTCCTCCTTGATCTTTTGCCAATCATATCCTGAGACAAGTTCATACCGTAGTAAGAGATAAACCACAGACAACAATCAAAGAAAATAATCATGTCTCATCATAGTTTCTCTAGTCATGGACATCCTTGAGTTGCATAGAGTACATGATTAGCAATAAAATCAAGATATAAACACTGAATCTTGTATGTCATTCACATGTTCTTATGGTCATTAACTGATATAATCATCTTGATGAATGATCTTTAATAATCCTATATTACTTTTTGATCGATTCTCCAGTTTCTAATTTGCATGATTCAGTTGTTGATAAAATGCCTTGATTGATTTGTTGTTTTGTTGCTCGTTATCTGTTTCAAAATCCTAGGTGTTTTTGGTTTTTCTAAATTTTTCGAATGTTTTGGATTTTCAAAGGTTCAAAACATCACCTTAGCAAAAGGAATTTGGATTTTGACCCTAGCGGAAACAAAAATTTATTATGGATGTATAAATTGATCAAGATCCAAACCATGGAAGAATACAAATGCAGATTGATTGATTCTGATAAGGTCCAAGACAGTGACTACGACAAGTATGTCAAAGATTGATAAATGTTGATAGGTTGCATTTTTTTGCTAAATGGTTCAGAGCAATGGATGCAAAAGATGGAATGGATAAGCTAAAATATATGGAAGCGATATATGCGATAGGATGGAGTGGATAGGTGCGCAAAGTGATCTCATAGACGGAGGAACCTACTTCTTAGATAGCGCCTATTTACCAAGTTTTCACCACCTAAATTTATTGCAATTTTTTGGATTTTATATGCTTTTTATTGAATTTTTCAAGACTGTATATCTCAAGCATAAAATTTCTTGAGATGGATAGAATTGATAGGTTCATCAAACCAATCACCTTCAAGGGTAGATAAGTTGTATGCTCTTGATCCATATGTTGCTACTATGACAAAAGGTCCTAACCAATTCGGTTCAATTTTTCCCTTCTTTTCCCAGTCTTGCTGATTTCTTGGATTCTCCCTTAGAACTATATCTCCAATTTGGAAAATGTGTGGCTTGACTCTATTTTTATAGCTTCTTGCCATTCTTTGTTGGTATACTTTCAAATGTTCTGTTGCATTTTGGTGACGTTCCTGAATCAGTTCTATTTCCTGGAGTCGAGAGACTTGTTCTTCTTCTTCTGGTATAAGACCATGCAAAGATAATCATAGAGAAGGTATCTCTACTTCTATAGGTAATATAGCTTCTGATCCATAGACTAGACAATATGGAGTTGACCCTGTTGGAGTGCGGACGCTAGTTCGGTATGCCCATAGAGCAGGATTTAGTTGAATGTGCTAGTCCTTTCCAGCTTCATTGATTGTTTTCTTCAATATTTTCAAGATAGTTTTGTTTGATGCCTTAGCTTGACCATTACCTTGTGGATAATATGGAGTAGAGAACCTATGTTGGATATGAAATTGTTCACATAGCTCTTTCACATCTTTATTTTTGAATGGTCTTCCATTATCAGTGATAATGGTCATAGGAACTCCATAGCGACAAAATATGTAATTCAAAATGAATGATGATATCTGTTTTCCTGTCACTATTATTAAAGGCACTTCTTCAATCCACTTAGTAAAATATTTAGTAGCAATTAGAATGAACTTATGTCCATGAGAAGATGAAGGATTGATCTTTCCTACCAAATCAAGGCTCCATTGTGAAAATGGCCATGATCTTGTCATAGGATATAACTCTTGTGCTGGTGCATGAATTAGATTTCCATGGATCTGACATTTTTTACATTTTCTATCATAGGTGAATGAATCTCTTTCCATAGTAGGCCAAAAGTAACCCATACGAAGAAGTTTCTTAGCCAATGTTAAACCACTTGAGTGTGTACCGCAAATACCCGCATGAATGTCTTTAAGAACTCTCTTAGATTCATCTTTTTCAAGACATCTCAACAATGTACCATCTATACCACGCCTATATAGGATATCAGCAATAATAGTACAGTGAGAGGACTGACGAATAAATTTTCTTCATTGATTACGAGATAATTCAAGAGGAAGGATATGATCTTTCAAATATTGGTAGGTTTGACCATATAAGGATTGACTAGTTCCTGATATATGGCAAATTCGATAGGTATGTTGGGATTGGATGGTAGGGGTTAAGATATCTTCCATGAGAAATTTGTAACACTGTTGATTCTCTTTATTTTGCAAGAGAGATGCTATTGTAGCCATTGCATCTACTGCTTTATTCTCATTTCTGGGAATCTGGGTGAATGTGATTTCTTTAAAGTGTCCTTTAAAGTCCTCCACCAGTTGTTTGTATGGCATAAGCTTATCATCCTTTGTTTGATATTCATCATTTACTTGATTAATGACAAGTTGTGAATCACCATAGACATGGAGTTCTTTGATGTTCCACTCAATAGCCATGTTAAGCCCTATAGCTAATGCTTCATGCTCTACAGTATTATTAGTGCATGGAAGTCGCAGTCTATTTGATTTCAGAATTGTGTTTCCTTGAGGTATGATGAAAAAGATTCTTGCGCCTGATCCATATTGAGTATAAGGACCATCAAAGTACAATTCCCAAAATTTTGTACTTACTGTCAAGATATCTGCATCAGGAAATTTTTTGTGCAAAGGCATGTCATTTTGTAAAGGTGCTTCAGCCAATTGATCAGCGATAACTTGTCCCTTGATAGCTTTCCGGTCAACATATTCTATGTCAAATTCACTCAGTATCATAACCCATTTGGCTAGTCTCCCTGTCAATGTTGACTTGCTCAACAAATATTTGGGAGGATCTATCTTTGCTATTAGTTTCACATAATGAATCAACATATAATGTCGTAGCTTCTGAGTTGCAAATACAACTGCTAGACATATCTTTTCAATTAAGGAATAATTTAATTCATAGCCAACAAGAATTCTACTGATATAGTAAACTGCTCTTTCTTTTCCTTCATCATCATGTTGGGCTAGGAGAGCGCCTAATGATATACTTGTTGCTGAGACATAGAGTAACAATGGTTTCCCTTTGGTTGGTGATATCAGTACTGGAGGACTCATAAGATATTTTTTTATTTGCAAGAAAGCTTCTTCACATTTTAGATCCCATTTGAATGGAATATTTTTATGTAAAAGATGGGTAAATGGAAGACATCTATCGGCCAATTGAGAAACAAATCTCTTGATTGATTGCAACCTTCCTTGTAAAGATCGCAATTGACTTATGTTCTTAGGTGACTCCATCTTCATGATAGCTTTCACTTTTCCGGTATCTACTTCAATGCCACGAGCTGATATAATGTACCCAAGGAGATTTCCAGATTCTACCCCAAATGCACATTTCTTTGGATTTAATCTCAATTGATATCTTTCCAGCTTGTCAAAAATCTTGCTTAAAATGTTCAAATGTTCTTTTCTTGTGTGAGATTTTGCAAGTATGTCATCGACATAATCTTCCATAAATGTATGCATCATATCATGGAAAATTATCATCATAGCCCTTTGATAAGTTGCTCCTGCATTCTTAAGCCCAAATGGCATAACATTCCAGCAATACGTTCCCCACGCAAAGGTGAAAGTTGTCTTCTCTTGATCTTCAGGTGCGATTCTTATTTGATTATATCCTGAGAAGCGATCCATTAATGAAAACATCTCATGTCTTGCTGACAAGTCCACTATGATATCAATGTTTGATAGCGGGAAATCATCTTTTGGACATGGTTTATTCAGGTCTCTGAAATCTGTACAAACTCTTATGCTCTTGTCTGGTTTTGATACTGGTACAATACTTGAAATCCATTCTAGATAAGCAATTGGTCTTATGAAACCCACTTTTAATAGTTTCTTCAGCTCGGTCTTTACAAGAAGAGCAATGTGTGGATGCATCTTTCTTAGCTTCTGCTTAACAGGTTTTGCTTTTAAATCCACATTAAGATGATGCATGATAAGATCAGGATTAAGTCCTGGCATATCAGCATAAGACCAAGCAAAATTTATTTGTCTTTGCTTAAACAATTCCATGTATTCTTTCCTCTCTTTTTCTGATAATGAGGTAGCAAAATGAAGTATTTTAGGATCCTTTGATGTATAAATAAATAAATCATGTTTGTGACGAAAGTCCCAAACAACATGTGCTGATAAGTTCATACCGACACTATGTTTCCCCATAAACCCTATGGAGCGTAACCTCTATAGGCTGGGAACCTTCTGTATTTATAGAGCTGAAAGTGTCGCATGTATGGCCACATGACCGGAAGCCTTTACTAAAAACCACTTGTACTAGTTGCCAAAATCCTTCTAGTTGTTGGCGCAGGAGGTCGGACCTCTGAAGAGGCTCACATACATACGGTTCTTAGTAGAGATATAAAGTTTTCCATGGGGAGTTTTCATGGAAACTGATGCTTGGTTGCCCCGAAGAAGTGAGTGCCGAGGGTGGAGCCAGTGGGGTCAAGCATCTAAATATCCGCTTTGAATAGCATAGCCTCGGAGGAAACTCCATGTGAGATTCAACAGCTACTGTCTCAGCCTGCCATAGGGATTTGTAGTTGCTTGTGCATTTTATTTATTAAACATTGTGTCTTCTATGTCTGTAACATGTTCCAAACGGTCAAAAATTGAAGAAAAATATCATCTACAAGTAAGCAAAAATCCAACAAATTGCTGGAAAAGTTTGATCAAAAGGAGTAATACAAAAAGATTTTCAACACTTGAAACACCAGATCAAAATCGAAGTGTCAAAACATCAATATCAAAATAATTCTTGAAGTAAGATTGTCTCTATACCATCACATATTTTCAAAACTAGCTCAAACAACTAGGTCACTAATCCTACAAGTTATTCCCAAAAGGTTCTATAAACATCAACATTTAACAAGCTATCAATTCAACCATCTTAAGTGCAAAAAAATCAACATCTTTGTCAAGTTTCTCATCAGGATAATCAAATCCTCTATCACGAAGCTTGATCAAATCTATACTAGGTTCCTAATCTTGGATATATCTTTCCTATTTTGAACCTAGATTATATCAAAACCAAAATTGCACCAACATTGGAATCAAACAAACTTGTGAATTGCCAAATGCTTATATGACTTTTAAGTATCACCCTAAGAAAAGAAAACTCAGTTATAAAGCTACTCAGAAAAGGATAAGATTCTTGTATATCAATCGCAGGATCTTATTGAAACATAGGACATTCCTACACCGTTTTCATCACTACCTGCGTGGCTGTGGTACAAAATTTGACGGTGAAACTCTACAAAAATGTTCCTTTCAACAAAGAGACGCTTTATCCCAACAAACAAACAATAGTGGTAATAAATGTGTGAGCTTAAATTTTATCCTCAAAATGTTACCTGTAATAAATTAGTTTCACAAAATACAAATGGAAATGCATACAGGAAACCCAAATTCAACCAATGAAACTACATGAAATACATACTAAAATAAAACATTATTTTACCTTCATGATTTATGTCTCATTGTGTCCTAACTCCACTATTCCTGGTTGCAGATGGTGTGCTCTCAGCCAATGCACTGATGGCTTCCAAGATGGCATATGAAGAATGGACTGATAACTTGTAGTTAACTGATGCTATGCTATGCAAATGCTACATGATTATGCTAAAATGCTAAATGATAATTGCTATTGCTATTTTCTATTTGCTTCAAAAACTCACGGATGCATATTATTAATTTGAAGACTAACTCTCTCTCTCAACTGAAGCTCTTGATTTTATAGACTTTGAGAGGATTAGATGATGTGGCTCAAATCAATGGTCATGATCAGATCTGTAGATTTGGATGGTTGTGAGCAAAGGTGAAGGTTGAGAGAAAGGGGGAAGGAGAAGACAAGTGTCACTCATCTCACCTTGACTGGGTTGCTGACTGAGAGAATCTAGGGATGGTTGGAGGAAATTTAGGCATGAGAGGACAAGTGGACTCAAGTCCTTCCTAAGATGTAGGGATGTTGGAGAGAATATAGGAGAAGGTTATGAAATATCTGTACGTACACAATATTCATTGAATTTTGGAAGTTGGAGATAAATGATGAATTAATATTTAAGAAATATTAATTTCCTTAGCCACATGGTGGATGAGTTGGCAAAGGGAAGATGAAGTGGAGATGGAGGGTGAGTTGGAAAAATAGATTAAATAATTTAAGAAATCAATTAATATTTGAGACTATAGGATATGAGAATAACTATTAAATATTAGATATTTAATTGTTTGGAGAAGATAATTAAATATTAGATATTTAATTAACTTGGTTAAAAGAATAATTAAATATTAGATATTTAATTAATTAAAGGAATAGGATAAATGAATTAATTAATAAAATATTAATTAATAGAAAGACATGAAAATGAATTAAATAAATTAATCTTTTCAAATTAACAATTTAATAGAAGAATAATTATTAAATAAATATAAAATATTTATTAAATTGCTCATAGACAATTTTATGTGTATACAAGTAGTATTGTTAAAGATGGTTTGGAAGATGTATAACCGGTATGTGCAGAAATGGCCTAACACCAGCGGAAACCATCAAAGAAGCGAATTGTGGAAAAACAATTTATATGTTAGTAGTGGTTAATTCCGAACTAGTATCAGTGTTCCAACCGATATTCATTGATTGTGTGATGAGTTATCATCGGTCGTGATGAGTTACCCTTAACCAACATTTTGGTGGTAAATTGTGATGAGTTATGTTTTTAATTCTCCAGATACACTGCACCTGGGTAATTGTGATATGATTTCTAAGCGGACATGAAATCCAGTGTCTATATAATGATATTATGATACAAGAACATGAGAAGAGATATGATGCAAGATATGTTGGTGATGAAATTGGTGATGCAGTTTTGAGTGAGCAGAAGAGGATCTATTCAAGAAAGTTGTGCTACTATTAGATCACACCTATGTTGTTTCTAATCACTACAACAATCAAATCCCCTAATCGAGTAAGCTCTAACAGCCTTAATTATAAAAATTCTCTAACTAGATGATCCATTAGTTTGGATTCAGAAATCATCTACTGAGGTTACTCCTAACAGGGTACTACCTTTAATAGGGTATAGCTCCTAGCAGAGCTTCGGGATCTTTAAGAGGATTCGCTCCTAGCAGAGCAATTTTTGTAGACCTTAATCGACCAGTTTTCTATTTCTGCAGATAGTTAACTTGTGAGTCCCATCTCACCATGTTTTTTCCCATTTTGGGTTTTCCACATATAAATACTTATGGTGGATGTTTTACTTATTGTGGATGCTTTAATATCATTTTGGATTGCATCAATAGTGTTTAGTAAACTTGTTAAGTATCTCAATGGGTCAGTGTTCAAAATAGTATTGTTTTTGCTATCATTGATTCACCCCCCCTCTCAGTTCTTTTTAAGTCTATCAATTGGTATCAAAGCCAAAATTCTTTAAGGCTTAATTTCTTGGAAGGAAACCCAAAAGCCACCATGGGGGATATGAGTTACTTGGAGATGGCTAGAGTGCTTGATGCTACCAAGGATGAGCTTGAAACCCGAAGGGTCAAATTTAAGGCTTCACAAGTCAAAAAGAGAGAGCTGACTGAACAACTTTTGGAGATATCTGACAATAGTTCTTCAGATGAAGCTAATATTGATGCTTTAGCTGAAGAAGTTGAAAAGTTGAACGGTGTAAAGCTAAATCTGAGAAGAGAGTTAGAAGCATTAACTATCTGCATGAATCAAGAGATGGAAGCCAGGAGGATAGCTGAAGAACTTGTCAAAGAAAGAGATCATGAGATTTCTAAGATCAAACAAGAGAATGCAACTTTGCATGAGTATCTGCATGCTGAAAAAGAAGCTTTGTAGTTAGATCTTGAAATGGCATCATCCCTAAGAGAGACTCTTACAAAACACAATGAAGATCTTACCAAAGAACTCACTGAGACTAATGGAAAGCTGGAGAAGTTCAATAAAAGCACTTCTATGTTAGATGATCAGATCCAATCTCAAAGGATGAAAGGAGATACTTCTAGACTAGGCTTTAACACATCTGAGAAAGGAGAGTCTTCTGGAACAAAGACCAACATTCACAAGGATAAAATTGCTCCTAAAGCTAACAAGCATACCTATAAGAAATTTTTTAAACCTATTTGCTTTGTTCATAAAACTAGACATACTGCAAATGTGTGTAGAAACAGATCAAATGGGAATATACAAGCTACAATGCAAATACTAGGTGTGTATCTAAGAGACTTGAAGGTCATTGTTTTACATGCAACATGTATGGACATAGATCAGTTGAATGCAGATATGGAGCAAATAATCCAGTACCTCACATGAGTCCAAGACCTAATGGTAATAGAATGGGAATCTATGACAACTGGGGAAATAGGAACTGGCAGAGACCCTATGTGAATCAGTTTAGTCCATTGTAGATGGAAAAGGTAACCAATGTCATTTGCACCATCTGTAACAATTATGGTCATGTAGCTATGCATTGCAGAAGGAGAACTGGAAGAGGTAATGTAGGACCTTGGAGAACATCCAAAATAGCCTACTATCATTGTCATAAACCGAGACACATGGTGAAGTTTTGTAGAACCAGAATGAAAAAACGAGTCAATCATTTTGTAGACCAGAAGGGTAAGCAGAAGGTAATTATTGAGGAAACCAGAGAAGAGATGAATCAAATCTGGAAAAAGAAGAGTGATGATGTGCTTGTAGAATAACCCAATCCTTCACCCATTGTGGAGAATCCCGCATCGGTGAATTAAGCATTTTTCATCAGGGCTAAGGGGAGCATTAAGGAAAATCTACTTCTGGACCCCTTGAAAGATGAATGGTAAGAAAGCTTGCATTTTTGAATCATTCTATGAGAAATTTTGATATCTCTGTCAACTGGTTTTACACATGTTAATATTGAATGTACTAGCAAGTGGTGTATTAGGGTTTGTAACCCTATCAGTCAAGCATTAAATGTAGTAGGTAAAAAAGATAAAAGCAATTTTACTATGTTATTTTTACCCTAAATACATTTGAAGAGAATTATTGAGAACTCGTAGAGCAAAGAGAGAATTGCTAGCTTGTCTTAGACAAATTTGTGCTATGAATTGCATAATTGGAGCTTATGCGAAGATCATTGAAGGTTGTACTAGTGTGCATTTGAATAACCAACCGGTAACTGAGGCAATGCACAAGAGTTAAGGTATTTCTCTATAAATTCCTTTTTCGAAACAATTTTATTAGAATGGCTTTGTCATTTAAGAAAGTAGAAAGATTAATGATCACATCAGAACCTATGGAGGTTGTGGAATCGGAAAAAATAGTGTCTTACAATGCTTTATCTCAAGTTCCTCAAGGTGTCATTGTAAAAGGAGATTTGTCTAGTTATATTGATTGTAAAATTGAAGATTTGGGATCATTGTCTATCTATTCTCAATTGAAATCCCTGTGTGATAAGAACGTTCAGATCAAACCCATTTATTAGGTTAATGAGAAGGGTTTTCATAATGCAGCTTATTTTCTCAAAGATTTTGAAGAGGAACACATTAGAATCATTCTAAGTTGTGTTCATAGTGAAAAATGTATCTGGAAAGGACACACACTATAACCAAGGAAGCTATCCATGTTGTGACTTGTTTTTGGTCAATCAGTGAAGTTCCCAAGCTGAGGCAAATTTATAAAGAGACAATAACCACTTTAACCTCGTCTACCTCTGATGGGAGTATATTTTTTGTTAATAACATTAAGGAACCAATGGTTAAACTGGCTACTATGGTTATAGGATACCGAATATTCTATTCGAGTAGAATAAACAGTGTGCCATCTGCAGCAGTGCATATAGACTATAAAATGATTTCTGAAAACACAAATTATGACCTTTGTGAGGCCATGAGAAGTCAATTGATGTTGAATCTACAGTTAATTAAGAAGGAAAACAGTCTGAAGTTCAAATTTGGTCAGTTATTGATTGCCTTATTCTTTTACTTTCAAAATATCCTACCGTGAATTGGTGATATTGAATGGTCTAAAGACCTATCGGTAACTGCTCAGATCAAGAACAACATTAAGGTTGTTAAGAACACGTTTTCCGCAGCAATGAACAGGTACGTCAACAAATTTCAGAAGAAAATGAATATGAGGGTTAGGCTACCTGAAGATGTCGTGAGAAACTTTACTAAGGACATCATTTTCATAGTCACCATTGATTTTTGTCTGATGGAAGCTATTGAACCCAAAGAGGAAGAAATGGAAGAAATGAGCTATGAAGTCAATTATGACTTGTTGATTGGTTATGCCAATAACCTATTGGTATCTCTAGTGGACAAGAAGAAGAAAATACTGAATACACTTGAGGAGCAAATTGCAGAAGCTGAAACTAGCAGTGGTAAAGGGAAGAAGAAGAAGGTTGAGCAAGTGCCTCTGGTGTCGGCAAGTACAAGAGTGACATGAAGTGTCCAAGTTAAAAAGGAACCAACACCTAAGGTATACATTTAGAAGCAGCCTGCAACAAAGAAGAGAGGTCAACAATTGATTCTCCTAGCAGAATCTGATGACACTGACATTAAGGAATAACCCAAGAAAGTGAAGGCAACTGGTAAGAAGGCCAAACCAGTTGAAGCTACCTCTCAGACTATTCCCATTAAAGCTTTATCTTACAAACCTGTCTAATTTTGAGAGAGTGGTGAAGACATTAGGAAGGAATAGGTTTGATAATGTTAAAGAATGTTTTGATTCATTTGATGAAGATCAAAAGGAACACATTGCTCAACAGGTAATCAACCATTTGTGTCATTACAATTGATTACCACATGATCTTAAGAATGAAATTTCCGATTCTTTATATTCTATTATTTTGAATAAGTGGGAAGAAGTCGTGGAGAAAGAAAAATAAATTATTGATGATGTATTTATTCAATATTTTCCTAATTTATTCAAAGATGAGTTAAATGCATTGCTTGATCATTATAAAACTCAATTTCCTTTTAAGTCAAGAAGATTAGGAATAATAGTAGAAAGATGCAATCTGTTGAAGTGGAAACTCATCAGATAGCAAGGAATATTCAAACAATGTATAAGCAGTCCCAACGGACTAAGGAGCAAGATACTATGGAGAAACTGGAGATGGATGAGAAAGTAATAGTGCAACCTGATATTGTCTATCCTACCAAGAAGAAGGATGACACTACTTCTCAACCAGTACTTTTTGTTGATGATATACAACATACCATTGATTTATCTGGAAATATCATTGAACCATATAAGCAGCCACCGACTATATCAATGGTTAAAGCAATGGAAGTGTCAGTTACACAACCAAGTGTGGATTTTACACCCCCATCGGTAAAAGATCAGCAAAAGGCAACTCAACTTCCACCGGTTTCACAAACTACCTAGGAGAAAACCGTTGAGAAAATTGTTGATGTCCTTTGAACAGGAAAAGGAGAAAGAGGAAGAGAAAAATGAGAAGGAGAAATGTGTTGAAGTTGAAAAGGCGTTAGTCAAACAATAAAATAATAATGATGATGATGACTCATTAGGCATCAAAGGGCCTATCGGTGTTGATAATATGAGTGCATCGAAATTAATGGAGATTGCAAATGTAATGCAATCCAGAGCTCAAAAGAAAAGGCTTAAGGAATAGGGAATGAAAGCCAAAACCATTCAGAATGCAGTAGATATTCTGTCAAGCCTTCTACCAGAAACTACTATAGGGAACTTGTCAACTCCCATTGGAAATCTTGCCCAATTGGTTGATGATGCCTCTGACCAACTCAAGTCCCTTGAGGAAGCAATACAAAATTTTGCAGAGAAAAACTACATGAAGAAAAGAGGAGAACAGATAATGAAAGATATTGATACAGGGAGAGTTGCCTTTTCCCTGAACAAAGATCTGTTAAGAAAAGATATTGAGACAAGAGGAAGAATTCTTGCATTCACATCCAATGTTTCATTCTTCTATATCGATTTAATTCAAAGGCAAACAGAGACTGAGCAAGAACTGGAAAGATACGTAATGCCTACATACCTTTACAATACTCTGCATTAATTTTTGGAAAAATGGTTGATGATTTTCAAAATCGATTAGATTTGTATGATTTTGAATAGGCAAAGAGACTCTAATCCCTGAAGCAGTTGAAAATTTTATTAAGACCAAAAGTGGACATCTTGCAGAGAGCCTACAAGAATGCAGAAGAAATTTTGGCTACTCCTGAAATGAGTACAGTTGATGCAATGGAAGAATTATGTGCACAGGTCATGACTACAATCGAGATCACTGAAACCTTACTAGAGACATGGGAAAATGAATTTTCTCAACTAAAGCATACTTTTAGTGACATTTTTCTGAGAATTGCCATGAGTACTCCTTGATACAGACTTTCAAATTTTTGTATATGAAAACTCTTGATGCAAATTTTGCTATATATGTATATATATTTACTTTTCAATTTGGCATTGTTGTCAAAGGGGGAGTAGAAATATGTATGTGTGTTGTGAAAATTTTGTATATATTAAGGGCTTAGAGTACAAACTAAGGGGGAGTATGTATTGTCATATGTTTGGTGTATATTCTTTTTTTGTAAGCACACTTAGCTGTATAGTTTGAAATTTTCCAAGTGTTGCCATCAATGTCAAAGGGGGAGATTGTTGCCTTGATGATGATTGTAATTGGTGACTTAATGTGTTGTCATTGATGGAACATGTATACACACATATATGTTCACAATAACTGGTATTACTTTCAGAGTTACTTATATTACAAGCAGTATTATTAAAGATGGTTTGGGAGATGTATAGCCGGTATATGCAGACAACTGGTATGTGCAGAAATGGCCTGACACCAACTTGGAGATTCAGCAAAAACCATCAAACAAGTGAATTGAGGACAAACAATTTATATGTTAGTAGTGGTTAACTCCGAACCGGTATCAGTGTTCCAACCGGTATTCATTGATAATGTGATGAGTTATCACCAATCATGATGATTTAGCCTTAACCGACATTTTGCCAATAAATTGTGATGAGCTATGTTTTTTATTGTCCAAATACACTACGCCTAGGTAATTGTGATATGATTTCTAAGCTGACATGAAATCTAGTGTCTATATAATGACATTATGATACAAGAACATGAGAAGAGATATGATGTAAGATAGAAGTTGAAGACATTGTAAGATATATTGGTGGTGAAATTTGTGATACAGTTTTGAGCGAGCAGAAGAGGATATATTCAAGCAAGTTGTGCTACTATTAGATCACACCCCTATTTTTTTCTAATCACTACAGTAGTCAAATCCCCTGACCGAGTAAGCTCTAACAAGCTTCATTGTACAAATCCTCTAACCAAGTGATCCATTAGTTTGGATTAAAAAATCCTCTACTGAGGTTACTCCTAATAGGGTACTACCTTTAACAGTGTATAGCTCCTAGCAGAGCTTCAGTATCTTTAACAGGATTCACTCGTAGCAAAGCAATTTTTGTAGATGTTAACCGGTCAGTTGTCTATTTCTATAGATAGTTAACTTGTGAGTCTCATCTCACTGTGGTTTTTCCCATTTGGGTTTTCCACGTATAAATACTTACGTTATGGTGGATGTTTTACTTATTGTGGATTCTTTAATATCATTTTGGGTTGCATGCATAGTGTTTAGTAAACTTGTTAAGTATCTCAATCGGTCAGTGTTCAAAATAGTATTGTTTTTGCTATCACTGATTCACCCCCCCCCCCTCTCAGTGCTTTTTAAGTCTATCAATTTTTGATTGCATTTTATTACTAAGTATGTGCCTCCTACTGGTCCTTTGACTGCAGATCATCTTAAGGAGCAACAAGAAAACATTCAAGCATTGGAAGCCATTGTGAGTTCACTTTCTAATACTGAATATCGATGTCCATGGTTTAGAAAATGCTTTTGAAGTTTGGGAGAAGTTGAAATTAATCTATGGTGATGATAAGAATGTTCAAAAGGCTAAGGAAAAGAGTCCTAGAGGAAAGTTTGATGATATGAGAATGATGGAAGGAGAAAATATCACTCAGTATGACCAGAGGATAAAAGAAGTTGTTAGTGGAATCAAAAGTGTACTATAGAAGAAGACACTGTTGTGAGTAAGATGCTTAGAACCCTATTTCTTGCCTATGCCATTAGAGTGTCTGCTATTCAATATTTGAGGTCAGTTAGTAAGGATAAGGTTACTATTGATTCTTTGATTGGTAAGCTCACTGCTTTTGAGCTAAATAGTTTCGATAACAATGTGCCTAAGACATAATCTGCTTTCAAAGCATATGTATCTAGTGTACCAGTGAGAAAAGGGAAATATGTTTGTCACAGTCATGAATGTAGGTCAAGTCATCATGGCGGTAGTAAGGTTGATGTGGATGATGAAGGTAATCTGATGGAATTTGAAGCTCTATTGGCGAAAAGACTTCCTAGAGGCACTGGTAAGTATAGAGGCAAGATTCCTCTTAAGTGTTTCTCTTGTAACAAGATAGGCCATTGTTGCATACTGTCCTAATAAGGGAAAAGGAAAGAAATAGTGCTATGTTGCAGTTGATGAAGGAGTCACTGATGAAGAATCTAAGGATGAAGACAATGAGGAGATTCTCTTTTTTTTTGTTAAGGAAGATCTGTCTGATAAGAAGGCTTTAGTATCTCACATTGATAATAGTGATAAATGGATTATTGATAGTGGTTGCTCACACCACATGACCGGTGATAAGAACAAGTTTATTTCTCTTGAAGAATTTGATGGTAGTGTAATAAGATTTGGGAATAATTCACCTTGTATGGTAAAAGGTAAAGGTTCTATCTCTTTGAATGTTAATAGTAATGTTGATGATGTTTATTGGGTTGAAGGTTTAAAACATAACTTGTTGAGTGTTGGTTATTTGAATGACAAAGGGTATCATATTGAGTTTAAGAATGGAGTGTGCAGGATCTTAGGATGCAAAGGAGAATTAATTGGTACTGGTAAATAAAATAGAGGTAACTTATTCCATCTAAATGCTAATGTAAATAGTTATTTGGCTACTAAGGTTGAAGATAGTTGATTATGGTATTGAAGGTTTTGTCATGTGGACTTTGATAATGTGATTAAGGTCAGCAAGTCTAGTATAGTGAGAGGTATGCCACAACTTGTTAAACTAGACAATGTGATGTGTAAAGAATGTCAATTGGGTAAGATGACTACATCTTCTTTTAAGAGTAAATCTTTTTCTTCTTAGCATATTTTAGATTTGGTGCACACTGACTTATGTGGTCCTATGAGGACTATAAGTTTTTATGGTAATAAGTATTTCATGTTGTTCACTATTGATTTTTTTAGAATGATGTGGGTTCATTTTTTGAAGGAAATATTAGAAGCTTTTAGCAAGTTCAAGGCATTCAAGGCCTTAGTAGAGAAGGAAACCGGTAAGAACCTTAAGTGCCTGAGATCTGACCAGGGTGGAGAGTTTACATTAGATAAGTTTGTAAGATATTGTGATGAAAATGGAATAAATAGGCAATTTTCTGCTCCAAGGACACCATAGCAGAATGGAATTGTAGTTGTAGAGAGGAGAAACATAACTATTGTTGAAGTAGCAAGAACTATGTTGGTACACAGAGATGTACCTAAGATATTTTGGAGAGAAGTAGTTAGTATTGTTGTATATACATTGAATCGGGTACTGGTTAAGAAAGGTAATGACAAGACACCCTATGAGTTGTGGTATGGTAAAACTCCTAATGTCAGTTATTTCAAAAAATTTGGCAGCAGATGTTTTATAAAAAGAGATTAATATACTGGAAAATTTGAACCTAAAAGTGATGAGGGAACATTCCTTGGATACTCTAATAAGAGAAAAGCTTTCAAGTATTTTAACAAAAGAACAAAGAAGATTGTAGAGAGTGTGAATGTAAAAGTTGATGAGTTCCCTCTCAAACCTGATGATACTAGCAAATCTTATCTAGCAGACGATGAACAAAAAACTTGCGTTTATTAAACTAGAAGTGTAGAAAGATGTTGAGTAGAACAGTGCAGTGGAAGAAGCTCAACCAGTAGAAGATGAAGAAGATGAAGAATAAGAAGAGGTTATTGCACTAGAACAAGTTATACCTAGGTATGTAAGGTTAAATCATTCTGAAGACCAGATAATAGGTTACAAGAATGCTAGAGTGCAGACTAGAAGAAAAATCAGAGAAAGCTTTTGTCTGATTTCCATAGTTAAACCAAAGATAGTGAGAGAAGCTCTTAAGGATGATGACGGGTTAAAGGCAATGAATGAAGAGCTTGATCAGATTGAGAAAAATAACACTTGGTCACTTGTTCCTAGACTTGATGATAAAAATGTAATTGGTACAAAATGGGTATTTAGAAACAAGTTGAATGAAGAAGGAGAAGTTGTTAGAAAAAAGGCAAGACTAGTATGCAAATGGTATGCACAAGAAGAAGGCAAAGATTATGGAGAGACCTTTGCACTGGTTGCTAGGCTTGATGGTGTTAGAATGCTACTTGCATTTGCTACTTTTAAAGGTTTCAAATTTTATCAAATGGATGGTATTCTTGAAGAAGAGGTGTATATTGAAAAACTAGATGGGTTTGCATTGTTAGAAGATAAGGATATGGTGTGCAAACTACATAAATCACTATATGGATTAAAGCAAGCACCAAGGGCATGGTTTGAACAACTTCATGCACACCTGATAAAAATAAGATTTTAGAGAACTAGTGAGGACAACAATATTTATTTGAAGACTAAAGGAGACAAGATGTTCATTGAAAAAGTATTTGTTGATGACATCATATTTGGAGGAAATGATGATATGTGTATGAGTTTTGCAGATGAGATGAAGGAAGAGTTTGAGATGTCTTTAATAGGTGAGATAAAATTGTTCATTGGTTTGCAGGTCCAATAGTTGGAAGGTGGAATTTTTATCAGTCAGTCTAAGTATGTGAAGGAAGTGTTAAAGACCTTTGGGATGGAAGATTGTAAATCAGTTGGAATGCCTATGGTTACCAGTTGCATATTTTCAAAAGAAGATGATTCAACCTTAGTGGATGAGAAGGAATACAAATCTATGATAGGGAAACTTCATTATGTTATTCATAGTAGACCGGATATTGTCCATGCAATTGGCTTAGTAGAAAGATTTCAAAAGAGCCCTAAGGAGACATATATGATAGTAGTGAAGAGGATAATTAGATATCTTAGAGGTACAACTGACTATGGATTGTGGTATCCATACAGAGGGAATTTTTATTTGCAAATATTCACTGATGCCGATTGGGTAGGAAATGTAGATGATCGAAAAAGCATAACCGGTGGAGCATTATTTCTAGGTGGTAGACTGGTAGCTTGGACTAGTAAGAAGCAGAGCTGTATATCTCAGTCTACAACAAAAGCAGAGTATGTGGATGGATCAATGAATTGTACACAAGCTATATGGATGAGGCATGTCTTGGAAGGATTCAAGCAAGATATGATAGAACCGGTGATCATACATTGTGATAATGCTAGTGCTATAAACATTTCAAAGAACTCGGTACTACATGCTAGGACTAAACATATTGAACTGAAGTATCACTTTCTGAGAGAAAGAGTGCAGGAAAAAAAAGTAAGATTGGAGAATGTGTCTAGTAAGGAGAAGTTGAAAGATATATTCGCTAAATCATTGCCTAAGGCTACCTTTGAATATCTCAAAGGTAAGTTAGGGGTTATACCCCTACCCAAGGTCAAATAAGAAGATGTGAAAGCATTGATCCAGAGGACTCATTGAATATCTTTCACTATGGATTGGTGCGAAGTGGGCTACTTCTCAGGGGGAGCAGCTAAGATGAGGAACATAGAGATGACAAAGATGAAGTTGTAGAGATGAAGATAGAAGTTACCTTTGCACCTTTGGCTTTTGTCTCAAAGGGGGATAAGTAATACAAAGGAGGAGAAGAGAAAGTGAAGAATAGATCAGTACAACATGGCATGATGATTTTATGATATTTTTCATCAGTTGATTGTTTTAGTATTGCCATCAATGCCAAAGGGGGAGAATGTTGGCATGTTGGCATAGTTGATGAGATGATGATGTACCGGTAAAGGATGATGATATATTGATAGATTGATGGTGATGATATATTGATGGATTGTTGGTGATAATATAATTATGATATAATAACTATATGATCAATTATTTGTGTTGCCATTGATGGAAACCATGTTTGTGTATGTTTTGTATGTCATCTAAGTCTATTAGTATTTGCCTAACTGGTAATGGATTGAGTTGGACAACAAAACTGCTTAGTAGCAGTCAAGATGTCAACTGGTAAGAAGGAACAGAGAAGGAGATGGTTGTGGTAAAGATCCATGTTGAGTTAGGTGTTGCGGTTTGAAATATATGCTTATGACATTATAATGAGTCTATGACCAGAACTGCTTCATGTTTGGAGAACTGAAAGTCATGTTTGTGATTGACTATTGTATATTCAGTGTAGGGTTTGAGAACTAGTAACAAGATCTTGGATCGGTGATGTTTTATGGTTTGGCGGTGATTCTTTTCATGTTCTTAAATTAATGGTGATGTGGCAGAATCCATGTGAATGGATAAGATATTGTTTGAGTGTGTACAAGGAGTGAATTTCTTGGGAAACAATGAAGTGTATTGTAAAATGTAATAAGGGTTTGACAACTTATCAGATCGATGCGCGGTGATGTGTTATGATCATTCAACGGTTGTAATTGTCTTGAAATTTGTTGTAATGATTTGTGTGATGAATTTTAATGATTTGTAATGATTTGATGTGATCTATGATATAGATTCATTGTAAGTTAGGGTTATGTAACCAACCTAATTGTAAAGTCTATTTAGGTCAATTTTGTGAAGGTTTTGTTGTGTCAGTGGTCAAAGAAGAAGAGTGTGCCGAAGTAGATTGAGATGTCTAGATGAGTGAAGCAGATTGGAGCTGAAGTGGATCTATAGTAGCAAGAAGAGAGTGCACTGATTAGATCATTTATCTGTTATTTCCTAATAGTTGCAATAGTATTAAAATCCCTTAACCAGGTAGGTCCTAATAGGCCTGATCTTGTAAATCCCTTCATTGAGTGCCTCATTAATTTAGGTTTAAATCCTCTAGCAAGGTTTCTCCTAACAAGGTTGAGGTTAAAGCCCTTCGCCAGGTGACTCCTAACAGGGTTTTCTCTTAATCGGGCATTATTGTAAAGCTCCTAACCAGACTAGGCTCTTAACAGGGCGCATTCCAAAAGAGTGCAAATCTTGTGGGTACTAATTCCCGCCGTGGTTTTTCCCATTTGGGTTTCCACATGAAAAATATCAGTGTTCATATGGTGCTTGATTTGTTTATGTGTGGATTTGATATCATTTAATTTCTTGCATATTGATGAACACATGAATGAGTAGTCTGGTAAATCTGCTATTAAGTGATAGATTGAGTAGATATCGGTACTGGTTATGAACTATTTTGTGAATTATTTTGTAGATTGGTGAAAGAATGCAGTCTATTCTTATTACTGATTCACCCCCCTCTCAGTAATAATAGGATCCTCACAAAAACATTGACACTCTTCTTGAACATTACAAGGAGAGATTACCAATCTTTATTGAGCCAACTCAATCAATCAATATCGACACTAAAGCAGTATTCAGAACCATAAATATGGTGGAATCACTAATAGAAAAGGAAAAACCAGACTTTGTCAAATTCTTCAAGGAGAAGCAAATCAATTTTGCTTGGTCTTATCCAAACATGATAGGGGTAGATCCAAATCTCATCATGCATCACTGTTGGCATTTGCATGAAGATTGCATTAATAAAATGTTATGTTGTCATTGATATCAATTAATTGGTAATGATATTGTTATAATGTTTTTTTGTAACCGGTAGGAAGAGCTAGTGAAGGGAATCGTAACTGGTAGGTAAGTTTGTGAAGTGAACCGGTATTGCTAAGTATTGGAGAGTTGAACCGGTAAACCCTACCTGTTGATTTGATAAACCCTAACCGATTAAGTTTGGTGAATTGGATGTATTGGTTTATGATCTAATGATGAATGGTAATGGTTATGACACATATGCGTATTATATGAGGAGAGTTTGAAAGTGTTTTTGGCACGTTGAGTTAATGGTTTTCATCTTGGGAATGAGAAAGTATATTGCATGTAATGCAAAGTGCGTGATGAGTTACTGAGTTCGATGAAGCGGTGATCAAGGAGCGTCGAGGATTTATTGAATGATGTGCAGAGATTGTTATGTAATCCAACGATCATACCTGAACCGACTTGTTTGTAATCTCTATGAGATTAGGTTTTTATTATGTTACCGACCTAATTGATTTGTTTATAAGGTCGATGACTTGTTTTGTTTGAGTGTTGGAAAAGTTGTAATTGAGTGTTTGGTTACCGAACCAAATGATGTATCGGTAGTTAGATAAGAGCATGAAAAGGATATGAACAAGCAAGTGTAGTGCTATTCTAACAGATCAACAAAAACCTATTGTTTTCTAAAAATTACAGTAGTAAAATCCCCTAACCAGGTAAGATCAAACAAGCTTAGTGTTATTCAAATCCTCTAACCAGGTGGTCCATTAGCTTGGATTTCAAATCCTCTAATGAGGTTACTCCTCATAGGGTAGTGCTTTTAATAGGGCATTATAGTCAATCCCTTAACCGGGTGGTCCCTAACAAGATTTGTTCTTAACAAGACATTTTGTAAAAGCTTTAACAGGCTTGGCTCCTAACAGGACGAACTTCAGAAGAGTTCGGATATTTATCTTGTGAGTCTCATCTCACCATGGTTTTTCCCATTTGGGTTTCCACGTCAAAAATATTGTGTCAAGTGGTGAATGTTTTTGTGGTTATGTTTTATGGTTGAATTGCTTAACTACTTAATCCACTTTGATAAGTTATGTTAACAGGGAGAAATCAGAAATGGGGTTTTACTTATGTTAGAAAATGTATTTGGATGTTTGTGAGTTTCAAGTTGTTTACTGTTAATCTGTTGTAACAGCCAGCCGGTTTATTCTCAAAGTGATATTGCATTCATAGTTTAGTGGTTTAACTTGTCAGTTTAAAGTTTACTTTGAGAGGTTATTTCTGAGTTAGGTGAAAGTTTATATCAATTTTTCTATCTACTGATTCACCCCCCCCCTCTTAGTAGTTGATTGGATACTTATTATTTCATCATACCATCAATTGGTATCAGAGCATTTCTCACATCCTCTAAGGTCTAAGCCTAACAAATTTAGGTAAAGATCTTGAACATGATGAAGAAGAAAGGTCTGAAGTTTAATAGAGAGAACTACAGAATATGGAGTGATAGAATGAAAATTTATATCAAAATTCTAGGTAATCAATAATGGGAACATGTTGGTACTCAATATGTTGCACCTACTGGGATTATGACTGATGATCAGAAGAAAGAGAATCAAGAAAACAATCAAGCACTGGAGGCTATTATCAGTTCTTTGTCTGATGTAGATTATGTTGATGTCCATGGTCTGGAAACTGCATATGAGATATGGAAGAAACTTGAAGAGATTTATAGCGGTGATGAACATGTGAAGATTGCTAAGGAAGAGAGTCTAAGAGGAAAGTTTGATGACATACGGATGGATGAAGGTGAGAATATCCAACAATATGGTCAAACGATAAAAGAGATAGTTGGAGAGATCAAGAGTGATGGTGGTAAAGTGGAAGATGCCACAGTGGTTAGTAAGGTGTTGAGAACCCTGCTACCGGTGTACGCTATTTGAGTTGCAGCCATTCAGGAGCTAAAGTCAATTGACAAAACTAAGGTAACCCTTGACTCCATCATTGGTAAGATTACTTCTTTTGAATTAAATGGTTATGATGGTAGTAGTTAGAAATCTAAATTTGCATTTAGAGCTTCAGTTTCTAACCCATCTATGAGGAAAAGTAGAGATGTTAGTCATAGTTATGAATCTAGATCTAGCAGAGAAATTGATGATGAAGACAGTTTGGTTGAGCTTGAACCATTGTTGGTCTAGTGGTTGCCCAGAGGTACCCGTAAATACAGAGGTAAATTACCTTTGAAATATTTTGCATGCAACAAGATTAGACACATTGCAACTAATTGTCTTAATGGTGATAATGAGCACAAGAGAGAGAATTTCAAGAAGTACAAGGGAAAAGAAAAAAGAGATTGTCTTATTGTAGTTGATGGTGGTATCACTGATGAGGAATTTGAAGGTGATGCTAATGAAGACATTGTCTTTGTAGCCATTAAAGAGTAGACATCTTATCAAAAGGCTCTAGTTTCTTGCATGGATAATTTGAATGATTGGATCATTGATAGTGGTTGTTCACATCACATGACCGGTGACCGGAGAAAATTTATTTTTTTGAAAGAATTTGATGTCGGAGTTGTAAGATTTGGTAATGACTCACCTTGCATGGTTAAAGGTAAGGGAACTAATTCTCTTAATGGAAAGAGCAGTGCAGATGATGTCTACTGGGTTGAAGGTCTCAAGCACAATCTTTTGAGTGTTGCTCAACTCAATGACAGAGGATACACATTGGATTTTAAGAACGTTATGTACAAATCTATGGGAGCAAAGGTGAACTGATTGCAACCATCAAGAAGACTAAAGGTAAACTATTTCACCTAAATCCTAAAGTTAGCAACTGTTTAATTGCTAAAGTGGATGATTGTTGGCTTTGGCATAGGATATTTTGTCATTTAAATTTTGATAACATTGTTAAAGTAAGTAAGTCAAAGACAGTGAGATGTTTGTCTCAGTTGGACAAACCGGTTAATGCTCTATGTAAGGAATGTCAATTGGGAAAGATGTCATCCTCAAATTTTAAGAGCAAGTCTTTTTCAATGGAACATCTATTAGATTTGGTTCATTCAGACCTCTGTGGACCAATAAGGACTAAAAGTATTCAAGGTGATAGATATTTCATGATCTTGATCGATGATTACTCAAGGATGATCTGGGTCACATTCTTGAAGGATGAAACAAAAGCATTTAGTAAATTCAAGGCATTCAGGGCCTTAGCTGAAAATGAGAGTGGTAAGAAGATAAAGTGTCTGAGGATTGACCAAGGTGGTGAATTTACTTTTGAGGAATTCAATAGATATTGTGAAGAAAATGGTATCAAATGGCAGCTTTCTGCATCGAGGACACCACAACAGAATGGTATTGCAGAGAGGAATGACCGGTTAGTTGTTGAAGCTGCTAGGATGATGTTGATACAAGGAAGTGTAGCAAAACCTTTCTGGAGAGAAGCTGTCAGCATAGCTGTCTACACTATGAACCGAATTTTGGCAAAAAGAGGTAAGGATAAGACTCCTTATGAATATTGGTATGGTAGATCACCTAATGTTACTTATTTCAAGATATTTTGTAGAAAATGTTTTATTAAGAGAGGTGACTATGTTAGTAAGTATGAGGCTAAAAGTGATGAAGGTATATTTCTTGGTTATTCCACCAAGAGTAAGGCCTACAAATGTTAAAATAACCGGACATAGAGAATCATTGAGAGTGTTGATGTTCGAGTGGATGAGTATCCTGAAGTCTCAGGGGAAACCGGTGTGGAGAAAAAAGATGAAGATCCTTGCTTTTTATTTTTGGAACCAGAACCTATGAAACCTGAAACCGGTAAAGTAAATGCTAATGTACTAGTTCAATCGGAAGAGGTAGATTCAGAAGATGATGATGATGATAATGAAGAAGATGAACCTAAAGATAATGATCATGTTATTTTGAGGTATGTGAGACTCAATCACAATCCTGACCAAATTATTGGAGATAAGGATGCTCGAGTATTAACTAGAAGAAGAATTAGAGAGAATTCTTGCATGATCTCCACTATTGAGCCTAGAACTGCTAAAGAAACATTTGGAGATGATCATTGGGTCAAAGATATGGAGGAGGATATTGATCAAATTAAGAAGAGAAATACATGGACCCTAGTACCCCGACCGATGAATAAAAATGTGATAGGTACTAAGTGGGTTTTCAGGATCAAACTGAATGAAGATGGTGTAGGAGTCTGAAACAAAGCTAGATTGGTTTAAAAAGGTTATGCACAAGAAGAAGGAGAAGATTACGGTGAGACTTTTTCTCTTGTTGCTAGATTGGAAGGTGTCAGAACTTTACTGGCATTTGCAGCTCACAAGGGATTCAAAGTCTATCAGATGGATGTGAAGTCTGCATTTTTTAATGGAATACTAGAAGAAGAAGTATACATTGAGTAGCCAGATGGTTATGCTTTAATTGATGAGAAAGATATGGTATGTAAGCTGCACAAGGCATTATATGGGTTAAAGAAAGAACCGAGAGTATGGTATGAAAGGCTTCATTCACACCTGATGAAGATAGGCTTTCAAAGAACCAGTGAAGATAGCAACATATATCTCAAATCTGAAGGAGATAAGATATTGGTTAGTGAAGTGTTTGTGGATGATATCATATTTGGAGGCATTGATGACATGAGCAATGACTTTGTAAATGAAATAAAAAGTAAGTTTGAAATGTCTCTAGTGGGAGAGATAAAAAATTTCATAGGTTTGAAAATACAACAAATGAAGAATGGTATTTTCATTATGTGAGAGTTGAGAAATACAACACCATAGGACCCCAAAAGATCTCGACAAGCTTAATAAACCTATTACAAGGAGAGGCAAGGAAGCAACAACAGAAAAACAAATACACAGAAAATATGCTCAAAAATATGAGAGCTCAATATTCAAAAAATGTGTAATGTGATAATAGAATCAATGATACAAAGAAAGAAATTAACCTCTAATAGGTCAAGGAACCCTAAAAGGGGAAACCCTAGGCTTGCACATAATAATTAATAAAAGAATTAATTATTATGCACCTAAAGTTAGCTTAAGTGTAAAAGAAATAAAGAAAACTTAAATAATTAAACAAATATTGTTTAATTAATCAAGTAAAGACCTAGTTACTCTAACACCCCCCTTAAGCTAGACTTAAGGAGAAGCTAAAACCTAGAACAACTACTCAAAGCAGGAAAGATGGGTCCCAGCAACAAGGCCTAATCAGGTACCCAAATACAACCAAATCCCTATGAACCGAAGAAATAGAGAAAACCACGTGGGAAAAAAACTCTACTCCAAAAAGAGATGGAAAAGGTAAGTGAAGGACTGAAAAAGCCTCCAAACAAGAATGTTCCAAAAAGATAGGAACAAAAAGAAGATTAGAAGAATCACTGAAGAATGAAGAACCTGCGAACACTGTCAAAGAATAACTACTAATCTGAAGAAAATCCACTGAAATAGAACATGACCGGATAGAGAAGACTGTAATCTGTATGAGTGCCCTCAAATGACACTACTCGAATTAGATGGCAAACAAAGGCAAACAACTAAACTCAAAGATACAAATGGCATGAGAAACCAAAGCCTGAAGAGTTGATCAATCGAACCAAGGAAGCATTAGAACCAACAGGATAAACCTCCCCATAATGCTGAAAAGGGAGAGGGATAGGTACACTGAAAAGAATGGCCAACAAGAATTGCATGACGAAGAACCAGGAACATCGAAGGTGCTGAGAAAGTACATAGTGTCATGGATGGAACACTCACTTGACACACATCATGAGGCAAATGTTGTGGAAGGAACACTCACTGGAAAAAGGTAGATGGCAAACAAAAGGCAAACATCAACCCCCCAATGGCACTTTATAAGTAGTGCATGTACAATAAGGCACAAGATGTGCAAGATCCCAAGTAAATAATGCATGATGGCACTTTATCTCAGTGTGTTTGCATAAAATAAGCTACAATGATAAGAAGACTGGAAATAGAAAGAACAACCAAAACTAAGACATCCTACTTAGAGAAGAGATCCCAGGACCTGAAACAACCAAGAGAGTTACCAAAGTGCTGAAAAGAAAAAAACTGAAAAAATATTCTCGGAGTAGAATCTGGAAATAAAACCCATATGGATGGAAAGTACACATAACAAGCTTTCCAACGATATAAAGTTTTCAAAAAATGGAGTTCGGATGCTCATTTTACGGCCCCAGAAGTGCAGAAAAGAGACCCCACTTTGACTGGAAAAAAGCATAGTCAAACAAAAAAAATGGAAAAAAATAACAACACCACGAGGTCTGACTCGGAACCATCTTTCTGATCCCTATTCATTTTTGAAAAAATAACTCCGTTTGACCAAGTTATGACAAAAAAACCAACCCCCCCTAAAAGAGGCAAAAAGGGTGGCTGTCTGGTGGCAGGCTGGTGGAGGTGGCCCATAGGCGGCGCTCCGGTGGCGGGCGGGTGGTGCAGTAGTGGCCGGCAGGTGGTGCATCGATGACGGGCAGAGTTCCAGTGGTTGTTGGGTGGAGGTTGTGATGGTGGTCGACGAAGAGGGCTCCAATGGGGGCTGCGGAGGCGGCCGACAAGGAGGGCGCCGGTGGGGGCGGCAGCGAAGCGCAGGCAGGCCACGGCCGTGGGCGGCGGTAGGGAGGCTGACTGGGCTATTGTGACGATCAGTGGGGGCTAGAGGACCAGCGCCAATGGGGGCCAAAGGGTAGGCACCGAAGGGGGCCTGCGGCCTGTGGGGGGCCCGCTCTGACAGCAGAGTCCTGCAGTAGCCAGGGGGCCCCACGGTACCCTACGTACTATGCGGAAACCCCGAAACAACTGTGATTTTTTATTTTTAAAAAAACTTTCGCCTTTTTAATTTTTTTGATTTTTGAATTTATTTTTTTTTCAAAAAAATCATTTGGCATGCATGCTGTAAAAAGGCATTTTTTTTTAAAAAAATTTGAAATTTTTTTTCTCAAACTGCATGCCAAGGCCATACGGCCTGGTATTGGAGAAAAAATACTCCCAGAGGCTCAACAGCCAAAAATGGTCAAGTTTTATATGACCATATGGGTTTTTGGGCCTTCTGAGCATGATGGTGAGGTTCTTTTAGGGCCAAAGTGCTCAGAAAAAAAAGGCCTATCCCTAGGTGCATTAAAAAAACTTCTGAAAAACCCCAAATTTTCTTTCAATACAAAAAATCTCAAAACAAGAATAGATAGTTGCAGATCTGAAGCTTTGATACCATGTGAGAGTTGAGAAATACAACACCACAGGAGCCCAAAAGATCTCTACAAGCTTAATAAACCTGTTACAAGGAGAAGCAAGGAAGCAACAACAGAAAAACAAATACACAGAAAATATGCTCAAAAAGATGAGAGCTCAATATTCACAAAATGTGTAATGTGATAATAGAATCAATGATACAAAGAAAGGAATTAACCTCTAATAGGTCAAGGAACCCTAAAAGGGAAAACCCTAGGCTTGCACATAATAATTAATAAAAGAATTAATTATTATGCACCTAAAGTTAGCTTAAGTGTAAAAGAGATAAAGGGAACTTAAATAATTAAACAAATGTTGTTTAATTAATCAAGTAAAGACCCGATTACTCTAACACATTACATAGCATAAGTATGTGAAAGAGGTATTAAAGACATTTGGTATGAGTGACTGTAAACCATTTGGGACACCAATGGTTACAAGTTGTAAGTTGTCTAAGGAAGATGATGCCAGATCTATTGATGAAAAGGAGTACAGGTCAATGATTGGAAAATTGAACTATGTTGTTCACAGCAGACTGGATATAGCTCATGCAGCTGGTCTAGTTGCTAGATTTTAGAATAATCCTAAGGAAACACATTTGACAACAACCAAGAGGATATTCAGATATTTGAAAGGCACTATTGACTATGGATTATGGTCTCCATATGAAGGTAACTTTGACTTGAAGGTGTATACAGATGCAAATTGGGTAGGTAATGTTGATGATCGAAAAAGCACAACCGGTGGAGCATTCTTTCTTAGAGGAAGACTTGTTTCATGGAGTAGCAAGAAGCAGAGTTGTATTTCATAGTCTACTACTGAAGCTGAGTATGTTGCTTCTTATATGAATTGTACCCAGGCTATCTGGATGAGGCACATTCTGCAAGGCTTCAAGATGAAGTTTACAAAACCTGTAAAGATCTTATGTGACAATACCAGTGCCATAAATATTTCCAAGAACCCTATTTTGCACGCATGAACCAAGCATATTGAATTGAAGTATCATTTATTGAGGGAAAAAGTGTAGAGTAAAGATGTGATCTTGGAGAATGTTTCTACCAAGGAACAACTTGCAGATATCTTTACTAAACCTCTTCCTAAGACTACTTTTGAGTATCTTATAAGTCAGCTAGGGGTTGTACCCCTTCATGAGGTCAATTGAGCATGATGTAGATTACATCAGTCCCAGAGATACTTGCAAAATTTTACAGCAAGATTGGTGTAGAAGTGGATTTAATCCACAAGGGAAGCATCAAGTTGCAGGTTGTTGAAGCTGAACAGTGAATTTGACATTGCATGTTTTACTTTCAATTTGGCATTGTTGTCAAAGGGGGAGAAGAAATATGTGATTTGTGATTTTTGGGAGCAGAATTGTATTATTGATCTATTGCCAATGACAAGTTGAAGACAAGGAGAGTACATGGTAAAATGTAAACCAGGATTCCTATTCACATAACAACAATCAATGGTATTGATATTTGTGTTGCCATCAATGCCAAAGGGGGAGATTGTTGGCATTTGCATGAAGATTGCATTAATGAAATGTTATGTTGTCATTGATGTCAATTAACTATTAATGATATTGTTATAATGTTTTTTTGTAACTGGTAGGAAAAGCTAGTGAAGGGAATCATAACCGGTAGGTAAGTTTGTGAAGTGAACCGGTATTGCTAAGTATTGGAGAGTTGAATCGGTAAACCCTACCTGTTGATTTGATAAACCCTAACCGATTAAGTTTGGTGAATTGGTTATATTGGTTTATGATCTAATGATGAATGGTAATGGTTATGACACATATGCATATTGTGTGAGGAGAGTTTGAAAGTGTTTTTGGCAAATTGAGTTAATGGTTTTCATCTTGGGAATGAGCAAGTATATTTCATGTAATGCAAAGCACGCGATGAGTTACTGAGTTTGATGAAGCGGTGATCAAGGAGCAGTCGAGGCTTTCTTGAATGATGTGCAGAGATTGTTATGTAATCCAATGGTCATACCTGAACTGACTTGTTTGTAATCTCTATGAGATTAGGTTTTTGTTATATTATCGACCTAATTGATTTGTTTATAAGGTCGATGAGTTGTTTTGTTTGAGTGTTGGAAAAGTTGTAATTGAGTGTGTAGTTGCCGAACCGGATGATGTATCTGTAGTTTGTGTAAAAGCAAATAAGAGAATGAAAAGGATATGAACAAGAAAGTGTAGTGATATTTTAACAGATCAGTAAAGTCATGTTGTTTTCTAACAATTACAATAGTAAAATCCCCTAGCTGGGTAAGCTCCAACAAGCTTAGTGTTATTCAAATTCTCTAACCAGGTGGTCCATTAGCTTGGATTTCAAATCCTCTACTGAGGTTACTCCTCACAGGGTATTGCTTTTAATAGGGCATTATAGTCAATCCCTTAACCGGGTGGTCCTGAACAGGATCTATTCTTAACATGACTTTTTTGTAAAAGATTTAACACGATTCACTCCTAACAGGGCGAACTTCGGAAGAGTTCAAATAGCTATCTTGTGAGTCTCATCTCACCATGGTTTTTCCCATTTGGGTTTTCACGTCAAAAATATTGTGTCAAGTGGTGAATGTTTTTGTGGTTATGTTTTCTATGGTTGAATTATTTAACTACTTAATCCACTTTGATAAGTTATGTTAACAGGTAGAAATCAGAAATAAGGTTTTACTTATGTCAAAAAATGTATTTGGATGTTTGTGAGTTTCAAGTTGTTTCCTGTTCATCTGTTGTAACAATCAACCGGTTTATTCTAACAGTGATATTGCATTCATAGTTCAATGGTTTAACTTGTCAGTTTAAAGTTTACTTTGAGAGGTTATTTCTGAGTTAGGTGAAAGTTTATATTGGGTTTTCTATCTACTAATTCACCCCCCCCCCTTCTCAGTAGTTGACCAGATCCTTATTCTTTCATCATACCATCAATCACTTCTCCATCGCTCCTAGAGCTAAACCTATCCAAAAAAAAAATAAGGAAGATGAACCCCCATGTATAAATATTGGTAAAAGAAGAGCTGAAAAAGTTACTTGATGTAGGATTCATGCAACCCATCGATTATGCAGAATGGATCTCTAACATTATACCATTCTCTAAACCAGATAAAAGTATTAGGATTTGTATAGACTTCAGGGATCTCAACAAAGCTTGTCCAAAGGATGACTTTCCTTTACCAAGCACTGACACCATTGTTGATCTAACCGTAGGACATGCTATGTTATCCCTCATGGATGGTTTCTCTAGCTACAACCAAATCAAGATAGCTCCAAAAGATCAGGATAAAATGGCATTCACATGTCCATGGGGTACATACTGCTGGAACGTCATGCCTTTTGGCTTGAAAAATGCTGGTGTAACTTATCAAATGACCATGATAACAATCTTCCATAACATGATGCATACTTTTATGAGAGATTATGCAGATGATTTTCTAGCCAAATCATTCACAAGAGTGGAACACCTGGACATCCTGGATAAAATCTTTCAAAGAATGGAACAATTCAATGTTAGATTAAATCCTAAAAAAAGTGTCTTCAGGGTAACATTCGCCAAAATTTTAGTATACATAGTCTTAAAAAATCGAATCGAGCTAGATCCAACAAAAGTTCAAGCCATCATGGAAATGCCACCTCCTAAAAACATTAGCTAGCTACGATCTCTTCAAGGTAGGCTATAATCTATCAGATGATTCATTGCTCAATTAGTAGATAAATGTCTCTCATTTAACCATCTGCTTCATAAGAATGTACCTTTTAGATGGGAAGACAAGTGTGACAAATCATTCCACTAGCTCAAATAATATCTCATGAATCCACCTATTTTGGTGCCACCAATAGCAGGCAAGCCCCTCATCCTCTATATATCAGCAACAAAAGTGTCACTAGGGGCATTACTAGCACAAGAAGATCCAACCGACAAAGAAAGGGATATCTACTACATCAGCATGACATTGAATGGATACAAACTCAACTATACATTCATTAAAAAGGCTTGTTTAGCAGTAGTGTTCACTTCTCAAAAGTTTTTCCACTACATGCTAGCCCACACAATCAAGCTAGTGGCAAAGATCGACCCACTAAAATATCTACTCAACAAAGCTTCTCTCACGGGGAGGCTAGGTAAATGGGTTGTGATCCTAAGTGAGTTTGAGATTCAATACATAAAATGATGAGCCATCAAAGGACAAGAAATTGCAGATCAACTAGAAAAAGAACCTCTACCAGATGAAAACCCACTACAGGTGGAATTTCTAGATATGGATGTACTCACTATCACACCCAAGAAATGGACCCTATACTTTGATAGATCCTATACACAACATGGATCAAGTTCCAACATCCTAATTTTCTTCCGGAGGGACACACAATTCCAAGATCCTATAGATTGATGTTCTCTTGAACCAATAACATTGTTGAGTACGAAGCCCTAGTGACAGATATCAAAGTAGTCATGGCATGGAGAATCATAGAGTTGAAAGTATATGGGGACTCTCAATTAGTCATTAATCAGGTTAATGATGAATACCAAACAAAGGATGACAAGTTGATGCCCTACAAGCACATAGTGGATAATTTCAAGAAGTACTTTGTGGAGATAAAATTTGAGCAAATTCCAAGGACAAATAACAGAGTTGCTAATGTAATGGCTACTATCGCCTCACTTTTGCAAATTATAGATAAACAAAATCGCTATGAATTCCTAGTGGAGCAATTGTTTTCCCCAGACTATAACAATCCAGGATCCCAAGTCATCTGTGCCCTAAATGGTTCTAATTCCCCCTATACGGGAATATCTATGCCTACTTGAAAGACAATACCCTCCCACCAGACCTTTCTCACTACCAAAAACAAATATTTATCCAACAAGTAGCTCGCTACACCTTAACCGCTGATATGCTTTATCGTCGAGGTCTTGATGGTACTCTTCTTTGAGGCCTCGATCGTAATGAATCTGACTCTACCTTACATGAGCTTCACAAATGTATTTGTGGTACGCATTCAAGTGGTCCTACTCTTGCCAAGAAACTTATGAGGATGGGATATTAATGGCCAACAATAGAGAAAGATTCCTATCAATTTTCTAGGAAATGTCCTAAGTGCCAAATTCACGGTAACCTTACATGCATCAGCACAAGAGTTGCAACCATTCACTACATCTTGGCCTTTCTGTCAATGGTGACTCAACTTAGTGGGGAAGATTCACCCTTTCTCATCGAATGGACACAAGTTTATCATCGCGACCACCGAATACTTAACCAAATGGATCAAGACACAATTCCATTAACTACCATGACTGACAAACAAATAGCTTCCTTCATTCTGAATTACCTCATCTGTCGGTATGACATCCCTAATTCCATTATCAAAGACCTTTCAAAAATCAATATGTCCAAGAGGTTTGTGAGAGATTCCACATCCAACATCACTTTTTGGCACCCTATTATCCACAAGGGAATGGCCAAGCAAAGGCTTCAAACAAGACAATATTGAAAATCCTCATAAAGACAGTGAATGATGTTGGTAAAGACTGACATGTCTATCTCAATCCTGCACTTTGGGCCTACATAACGAGTATCTTCATACCTATAGGAGCTACACCATACTCATTAGCGTATGGGTCAGAAGATATCCTACCTATTGAGCTAGAGCTGTTAGAAGAACATCGCCAACATGCCTTTGATCATCTCAAGGCATATCAACAAAGAATGTGTAGAAGCTATAATCACAAAGTCATCCCAAGGGCTTTCAAAACTGATGATCTGGTACTAAAGGAAAACCTCCATAATCAACAAGATCGAGAAAAGAAAGGGAAATTTGAACCTAACTAGTTGGGACCCTTTGTTATCATATCAACTTATAGATCAAAAGCATATCAATTATCAACTTCAGAAGGGGATGTGCTTGTTGATCCAACCGACATCATCCATCTAAAGAATTTCTACACTTGAGTCATCCAAATGCATGGATCAAGCAAAAAAAAAAAAAAAAAAAAGGGTATCAAAAAATCATCACTAGGGTGAAAACCTGGCAAGCAGGCACCCTGTGACACAAAACAAATCAAAAAATTAAGCAAAATACAAAAAATTGAAAACAATAAAAAAGTTTAATAAAAACAAATGGCAAAAACCTGGCAATGGGCACTATTTGTGAGAGAGCAACTCCTTTATCTATCGGTACTCACATCATATATTTGGCTCCATCTGATCTAAACCCATAGCTATCATAGAACACTTATACACGCAACATTATCCCAGATATACTTAGAATAGTCACTATCATTGATTTATCTGAATCAGTTATTTGACTCATATCCCACCATGGCTTGGTACTCAATGTAAATATCCATACCGAAGTAGTATCGGTAGCAAGGGTCAAAATTCTAACCTCACTGGGGGCATTTTGCCTTGATATTTTCAAACATTAGACCAAACATAGATTAGAACAACCAACGGTGACCACAACGATGCAAAGAGGCTAAACATCAAGGAATTGAACCGATTTGAACTAAACAAATGATCTATTTGCAAGATGTTTTACTTGACAAGAATAAATTTTCGATAGCATGCATGCTTACTTATGGTTGTAATCATATCTCCTAAGCAACTCAAGGATGTCTCAATGACTAGAGAAGAAAGGAAGGAACGCGATGTTTTCTTTGTCTACTATTTGGGAGTGAAGCCTTCTACTATGCAAATTTGTCTTACGACGTGATCGGGTAACATATCACTGAAGACATTTCGGATTTGTATGGGACAAAGGTTAACTCTTGTCTATTTTATGCAAGCAACACTCAAGTCATCTTGGTTCAATTATACCTCGACGGTTGTGTCATCTTACAATATCAAAATCCATGTAAGTTATACTCTGGTCATTATGGTTCAATTATACCATAACACTTGTATCAACTTTCAACAAATCAAGGTCTGATGATGAAAATAAAGGAAGCACTGGCACTTTGATCAAAATAGATGGCAACATTTGGGAACAAGAATGCATTAGTATCATTTCATTATTATTATTATCTTAATCTTACCTTAGCTTGCATATCATTTTCATTAGTATCATTTATCATCTTTAAGTTTTCAATTAGGTTGCATATCATTATCATATTAATCTTGCATTAGGTTGCACATCATTATCATGTTAATATTGCATTTAGGTGCATTCACGTTATCATTTTAAAATTGCATTATCATTTTCATATTGCATTAAGTTCCATTTTCCTACCATATCATAATCATGTCCATATCATTGTAAGTACATTACATATCATACCAAAAATTGCTAGGATATCCGGTGAACAACTGAGAGGGGGGGTTGAATCAGTTGTTAACAGATTATAACTTTTAATCCACAATATAACCTTAAATAGATCAAGTATCTGTAAAGCAAAAATAGATGTTGGTAGAAACATATACTGGTAAACAATAAAACTTAACAATTAACTAGATAATCAATGCAAAGAAACCATACCACATAACACCATGATTTGTACGTAGAAAACTCAGAAAGGGAAAAACCATGGTGGGAAGCATACCCACAGTCAGATGATACTTCTGTAGAAAGTATGTGTTACAATGAGGGGCCTGCACTTGCAGGAAGGCACACTGCCTAGAGTGTACTGCTCATTACAAAAGTCTCACTAACTACAAAGAGGCTACAAACTTCTCAAGATAAATGGACAACAATCCAATAGAGTGAACTACTGGAAATAGCATCTACTATGCCTAATTACAGTCCTAGTTAAGCTCAATGTCAAAAGGCTAAATCCTCTTCTAAAACCAATCTGATCACCAATGATCGATCAACTCCTTTGCCTAAATGATATTACAATATTCACACATTACATTCCTTTATCATGACCTTTTCAATAATCATGATACTTTACAAAGAGTTTCTACCTCTTATTTATACAAACCCTAAGGCCTAAACCAATCAAGTCGGCCACCTAAAGATATTACAATAAAATCATTACATAATTCCTTTACAATGATATGCCATGTCGGCTTAAGATCAAAACAATAAAAACATCTCGAATCATCCAGGTAACGTGTAGAGTACACGCTAGCATGATATCGGTCCATAACCTAGATAGGTACTAGACCTATTTTGGGTCCATCATGCCAAATCAATGTCTTCAAGCAATTGAAACATGACCAATGAACATCTTCAGCATTCTGAAATCCTTTAAGAAGCTACACCAACACCAATTGTGCAGCCTTCCATGATTCCTCATTGAAATTTTTGTCGGTAAATCTTTAAACCAGTGCCGGTAAGGGTTTACCAAAGTGTATGATAACATCCAATTACCAAGACAATAACAATTGACCAAAACATGCTCATGGATAATATAACTCATGAAATCCAATATACTTCATTGATCCAAACATGTCAGAAGTGTCCAACAGATAATCTCTTCAGCCGGTAACACTAGATCTTATACTGGTAACCATCCATATCAGCCAGTGTAAAATTGTCTATCGGTAACAACTAGTGTTTACATCAATGACAAAACATCAATGCCACACATAATCAATTCATCCATAATGCCAACAATCTCCCCCTTTGTTATTGATGACAACACTAGATGTGAAAAATATCTAAGTACCAAGAAATGCCAAACAAGTCTCCCCCTGTGGAAGACAACCAATAATCAATAGCTCTCCCCCTGTGAATGATATCTCTATAAGGCTTAGAATGATTTTTCACATTACTATCACTCCTCCTTTGACATCAATGCCAGAGATCTGACAAAAATATCAAAGCAATGATATAAACCTCTAAATCTCAAAGCTAACTACTCCCCTAAGTAGTAGCACCATTCATCAGTGCCGGAATGAATAATTTTATGTCGGACTAATGACAAACTTCATTAATCAATTCTCTGTCAGAGGGGAAAAAACCCCTAACCTGTCTCTCAAGTATTCAAATGATTCCTTAGACAACGGTTTAGTGAATATGTCTGTAATCTGTTCTTTAGTGTTCACATAAACCAATTTGACTTCCTTTGCTTCTACCTTGTCCTTCAAAAAGTTATACTTTATTAAAATATACTTAATCTTAGAGTGAAATACCGGACTCTTGGACATGTCAATAGCTGCAAAGTTATCATAGTAGATAACTACCGGTTCACTGTAATTTATACTGATATCTTTCAACATTTGCTTCATCCACAAAACTTGAGTGCAATTAGTTCCTGTTGCAACATACTTAGCTTCTATAGTAGATAAAGAAATGCATGACTATTTTTTGCTTATCCATGAAACCAGTTTCTTTCCAAGAAATAAAGCTCCACCAGAAGTGCTCTTCCTGTCATTAGTGTCACCTGCCCAATTTGAGTCAGTATATGCACATAAAGTGAAATCATCATTTCTAGAATACCATAAACCATATTCTATTGTTCCTTGCAAATACTGGAATATCCTTTTTATTGCACTTTCATGATTTCCTTTAAGATTACTTTGATATCTTGAAACAATACTTACTGCATTCATAATGTCAGGTCTAGTCTGAGTTAGATATAATAGACCACCAATCATAGATTTATACCTTGTCGGATTTACCGGTGAACAAGTATCCTTGATAGATAATTTCTCATTTGTAGCCATAGGAGTACTTACCAGTTTAGAGTTCTCCATACCAAAATTTTTCAACAATTCCCTCAAATACTTAGTTTGACAGATAAAAATGCCTTTGTCAGTTTGAGTAATCTACAAACTAAGAATAATGTCATCTCACCAATCATGGATATTTCAAATTCATTTTTCATGTTGTTAGCAAATTCGATGCTCAATTTATCTTCTCCTCCAAAAATGATATCATCAACAAAAACTTCAATAATCAGAATATCATTGTCAATGATCTTATAATATAGGTTACTATCAGCACTACCTTTAGTAAAACCAAGCTTCAAAAGATATTTATCCAACCTTGCATACCAAGCTCTAGGAGCCTGTTTCAAACCATATAAATCTTTCTTCAATCTGCAAACCATGTCTTTGTCATCTGTCAGTGAAAATCCATCAGGTTGCTCAATGTAAACTTCTTCCTCAATCTCACCATTCAAAAATGTGCATTTGACATCCATTTGATAAACCTTATAGTTCTTATAAGCTGCATAGGCAAGAAATAGTCTAACAACTTCAATTCTAGCTATAGGTGCAAATGTCTCACCATAATCAATTCCTTTCATTTGAGAATACTCTTTACAAACCAATCTAGCCTTGTTTCTTACAATTTAACCATCCTCATTCAGTTTATTTCTAAAAACCCATTTAGTTCCAATAACATTCTTATTTTTAGGTCGAGAAACTAAAGACCAAGTTTCATTCTTCTCTATTTGATCTAATTCATCTTCCATAGCCTTTAACCAATGTTTATCCTTACAAGCTTCAATAATAGTTGTCAGTTCAACTTGAGAAATAAGACATACCTCTTCATTTGCTAGTTTTCTTCTTGTCGTTACTCCCTTGTTCCTATCTCCAATGATTTGATCTTTAGAATGATTTAATCTTACATACCTTGGAGTCTTTTGAACTTCAGGTTCACCACTCTGATCATTAGTCACAGTTGAATGTTCAGACTATGCCGGTGTAACTGTTTCAGCTTCCTGTATCGATTGAGGTATTGCTGATTCAAATATAATCAATCCCACTGCCGATTCCATGTGATATGATATAGAATGATTTCTATACTGTTCATCCACTTTCACATTAGCATTTTCCATAATTTTTTGCAATCTTTTGTTATAACATCTATATGCTTTGCTCTGAATTGAATAACCAATAAATATCCCTTCATCACATCTAGGATCAAACTTTCCAATTGAATAATCTCTTTTGATATAGCATTTACTTCCAAAAATTCTGAAATACTTAACAATAGGTGTATGTCCAAACCATACTTCATAAGGGGTCTTACCGGTTTCACCTTTGATGTGAACTTTGTTCAGTGTGTAGACTATTGTACTCATTGCTTCTCTCCATTAGATATGAGGAAATTTGGCTTCCATCATCATAGATCTAGCTGCATCTAAAATAGTTATGTTCTTTCTTTCAACCACTCCATTTTGCCGAGGAGTCCTAGGTACAGATAGTTGTCTCCTGATTCTATTTGTCTCACAATAATTGTTAAATTCATGAGAAGTGAACTCACCGCCATGATCTGATCTTAGACATTTAATTTTCAATCCAATTTTTGTTTCAACCTTCACTTTAAAGATCTTGAAATTCTCAAAAGCTTCAGACTTTTCCCTTAGAAAAGTCACCCACATCATTCTAGAATAGTCATCAATAATCAGCATGAAATACCTATCACCTTGAAAGCTTCTAGTCCTTGCTGGACCACATAAGTCAGTGTGAATCAAATAAAGTACATCAATAGATTTATCATGTATGCTTTTAAAATAACTTCTGACTTTCTTACTCAATTGACATTCCTTACATACCGGATTATGAGGCTTCATAATCTTAGGTATATCTCTGGCTGCCTTGGTTGAACTAATCTTAACAATACAATCAAAATTAACATGACACAACCTCTTATGCCATAGCCAACTCTCATCAATATGAGCAATCAAACATGTCTTATTACCATTATTCAGGTGAAAGATGTTACTTCCTGTCTGAATACTGGTTGCGATCTCCAAACCAATCTTGTTAATGATTTTGCATTTTCTATCTTTAAACTGAAGTTGATATCAACTAATTGACCAACACTCAAAAGATTATGCCTTAAACCTTCTACATAATAGACATTATCAGTGTTATGCTTGTCATCCAAAGAAAAAATACCTCTACCTTTGATCATACATGCTTTGTCATCTCCAAATCTAACTTGACCACCATTGTATTCTTGTAGGGACATAAATTTCCTTTTAACTCCAGTCATATGATGTGAGCATCCACTATCAATTACCCATTCATCCTTATCTTCAACTTTTGCTGCCAGGGCCTTATCTTCATTTTTGATAGCTGGTTCTAGTTCATCTTCCTTCAAAACATAGAACACCCATTCCTTTCCATTTCCAGATCCACTACCAAATTATTATGTCGGTTCATCTCCAGAGTCATCAGTTACTCCTTCCTTGTCTGCTATGTAGCAATGTTTGTTTTTCTTGAATCTATATTTTTTCAGGTTAGGCTTAAAAATTTTCTTAACTCTTTCCTCAAACCTTGCATTCCTTTCAAGACATCTAGATGCAAAATGACCAATCTTATTACATGAAAAACATTGAAAAGGTGCTTTTCCTTCATACTTACTTCCAGTTGGACCTTTGGGTATTCTTCTAGCGAATGAGGCTTCAAGTTGCTTAAGCTCTTCATCTTCTTTCCTCATGTCTTTCAATTCTTTTGCATATAGGACTCTACAATCACTTTTGCCGATGGATGTTGATGATGATGCAATAAAAGAAGGTTCAAACTTCATAGCTCTAGAAGATCCAAATTCTTCAAGCTCAAAAGAAGATAATTTCCCAATCAGAATGTCTCTGTTGACTGAAGTGTTTGCCATTGTTCTTAGCTCATTAATTACAGTTCCCTTCATCTTGTAAGCTGGTGGAAGGGCTCTCGAGACTTTGGAAACTATTTCATCTTCACTTATAAATCCTCCAAAACATTGCATTCCCATAACAATCTCATTTACTCTTTCCAGAAACATAGCAATTCTTTCATTTTCTTCCATTTTCAAGTTTTCATACCTTACCTGGTAACCATCAAGTTTAGCAGTTTTGACAGTAGGGTCACCTTCATTCAGAGTTTACAATTTATCCCATATAACCTTAGCCGATGATTTTTCAATCAATCCCATAATCTGTTGATCAGTAAGTGCACACAAGAGGGCTTCTCTAGCTCTGCAATTATTTTCAATATTCTTATCCATGTCTGCAGGAGCAGGATTTTTGGATGTCGGATCATAAGGTGTGTATCCTTTCTCAGTGATCTCCTAAATATCCTTGCCAAGACATCTACGATGAGTCTCCATTCGAATTTTCCATATCCCATAATTTTTCCATCAAGTTTAGGGATTTCTCTTTTGAAAATAGTTGTCAGTGGATTAGAAGTGTTAGCTGTCATAGGATCTACCTCAAGTGGTTAAGCTTCTGCAAAAGAGGACCAAAAATCTGAAACCAATTGTTAGGATAGCCAGTGAACAACTGAGGGGGTGGGGGGGGTGAATCAGTTGTTACCAGATTATAACTTTTAATCCATAATATAACCTTAAACAAATCAAGTATCGGTAAAGCACAAACAAATGATGGTAGAAATAGATACCGGTAAATAATACAACTCAACAATTAACTAGATAATCAATGCAAAGCAGCCATACCACATAACACCATGATTTGTATATGGAAAACCAAGAAAGGGAAAAACCACGGTGGGAAGCCTACCCACAGTTAGATGATACTTCTGCAAAAAGTATGTGTTACAATAAGGGGCCTGCACTTGCAGGAAGGCACACTGCCTAGAGCGTACTGCTCATTACAAAAGAGTCTGACTAACTGCAGAGAGGCTACAACATTCTCAAGATAAATGGATAACAATCTAATAGAGTGAACTACTGGAAATAGCATCTACTATGCCTGATTACAGTCCTGATTAAGCTCAATGCCTGAGGAATAAATACTCTTCTGAAACCAATCTGATCACCAATGATCGATCAACTCCTTTTCCTAAACGATATTACAATATTCTCACATTACATTACTTGATCATGACCTTTTCAATAATCATGATACTTTACAAAGAGTTTCTACCTCTTATTTATACAAACCCTAAGGCCTAAACCAATCAAGTCAGACACCTAAAGATATTATAATAAAATTATTACATAATTCCTTATTATAATGATATGCCATGTCGGCTTAAGATCAAAACAATAAAAACATCTCGAATCATCCAGGTAATGTGTAGAGTACACGCTAGCATGATACCGGTCCATAACCTAGATAGGTACCAGATCTATTATGGGTCCATCACGCCAAAGCAATGTCTTCAAGAAATTGAAACACAACCAACGAACATCTTCAACATTCTCAAATCCTTGAAGAAGTTGCACCAACACCAATTGTGCATCCTACCATGATTCCTCATTGAAAGTTTTGTCGATAAAGATTTAAACCAATGTCAGTAAGGGTTTACAAGAGTGTATGATAACATCCAATTACCAAGCCAAAACCAACTGACCAAAAGATGCTCATGGAGCATATAACTCATGAAATCCAATATACTTCATTGATCCAAACATGATGGAAGTGTCCAACAGATAATCTCTTCTTCCCGTAACACTAGATCTTATACTGGTAACCTATCTGCCAATAATCATCCATATCAGCCAGTGTAAAATTGCCTACCGATAACAGCTAGTATTGACATCAATGACAAAACAGCAATGCCAATAAAAAAAAGTGGCATTATAGATCGCATTATCCAATGCACATGAAAGCACAAAAAAATGTTAAAAACATTTGCATAATCATAAGAATTTGCACTCATCAAATCCTACCATCATAAGCATCTCACCTTTGAAACATATAGTATCTATTAGAAATACATTACAATCATCATAAAAGCATGTAGATCATAAAATTAAAAAACACACACATCACATCATCTACATCATCATCAAAGCAAAAGTCATATAGATCAAACGCATATCATATAGCTCATCAAAATCAAAATAGCTGCATCCATAATGAGTATAAGAATATCTATCATATCATCATCCATATGTTTGACCACATGTTGATCCAAAGGAAAATCAATGATACAAGTTAGATCCAATCATTAGTGAAACAATAAACTATCCAAAGTCCCTAAATATATATCAATAACATTGTCCATCAAATCAAGCAACATTAGTATCAAGGAAATAAAGAAGATCATCAGAGCATCAAATCAGAACATCAATGAGTATCATATAAATAGGATCAAAGTACAATAATGAATTATATTGAGAGGAAAATCAAAATACAATGATGTCTGTATATCAATAAAGTAAATTGGGGTACAAAATACAACATTTTTTAGCACAATCAAGGGGTAGGATCAGTGTGACCACCTTTGGAACCTATTGGCCAAGAGCTCGAGCTACCGAAACCTATACTGCTGCTAGGAGCATCCCTCCTAGGTTCGATAACCCCCTCACTTCCTCCATGTCTACGAGATCCACCCCACTGAGAGCTGGTTGCATAGCTAGGAGCCCATTGAGTTGTCGACACTGCTGCAAAGTATAAGTCCCTATAATAGGTGGTCCGCTTCAACTGATAAACAAGAGTCTGAATAGTCTCACTTGTCACCCCCATGACTGCTTTCTGCAGAGTCTGAACCATCTCCTCGACTCGGCCTCAACACTCTATCTCAGTGTCTCACTCTGCTATAACCTGTGTAATCTGAGCCTAGGCAGCCTATAAACCCTGTTGTGTTATGTCTCTCTTGTCTCGAGTGGTATCCCTCTCTAATGGCACTCAGGCACTATCACCACCTATCTCTATAGTTGCACAACATGTGCCTGAGCCTGAGTGAGTAGACCCTGTTGCCTCTGTAGCAAGGTTTGTAATCCAGCAATTTGTGCTTGTTGCTGATGCAGAGGCACTCTAATCTATAAACCCTATGGCTATGATGACTGTAGATCTTGACTACCAATCTATCGAGGGGCAGAAGGGGGCATATTAATCTTCCTTAATCGAGCAAGTGGTTGAACATCCTCCTCCTCTAACTCCTCCTCCAATTTTATCCCACCCAATCCAATCAACCCTCCTCCTCCACCACCAACCTCCTCAGACTCGGTCTCCTCATCAAAAGAATCATCAATCTCCTCCTTAGATCCATCATCACCTAACCTCTCCTCGGCCTCCACCGTAGAAACATCCTTGGACTGCACCAGCCCTCCTCATACCAAGTGTTGCCTCCATCCTCCTCCTCTCCTCCTCACACCTTGCCCACCACCACTCCCATCCCCTCCCTCATCTCCTCCTCCACCCCCACCACCACCTGCTCTCTGGTCGTGACCAATCGAACCACCTCTAATATCTCTTCCACCCCACTTGCCTCTCCCTTGTCCTCTCCTACCACCTCACCAACCTCCCCCTCCACCCTGATCATCATCATCATCCACCTCCTCAAGAGAAGGAATAGGCTCTCCTGGCCCTATTAGTCATGGGAACCTATGTGTCATAAAATACTACGTATACTCTATAGTCATACTAGCATCAACCACGTCTACCATGAAGTCTCATACACAAAAAGGCAAAGAGAAAAAATAGGCCCACGTTGTAGAAAAATCCAATGTAGGCCCCCAATATTCCCTCTCCATGAGTACCCTAGCATACACAGTCATCCCCTACAGCATAGGTTGTACGCAACCAAACTGCCAGTTGTCGTGCCTATGAAGTATGATCCTGCAGGTGCAACACAAAACACTCAATAAATCATTACAAGCAATGGTTAGAAAATTAATCAACGAAAGATAAAACCATAGCTAATCGATCTATTGCCTCCTAGTAAATGCAAGTATGAATTTTGCTCTCAGATCTGGTTATGCAAATTCCAGTGACTTGACTAAACTTAAATGAAGGATTTAAATGATGAAGATGCATAAGCTAGCAATGATAGCATGATTAAGCTACATCATTTCATGATTATTCTATAAAATAAGCTAGAATGAAGATGCAATTAAGCTAAAATTGATCATGATAACAATGCTATAATGATAAACTAAGATTGTATATGCCTATAGTAACAATGATTGAATGCAAATGAGATGGGATTCGAGATGGGATCCTTTGAACTCCAAAATGGGGTCTATTTATAGGATTCCTAAGGCTAGGGGTGAGGTGGTAGGATTCAACAGTCAAGATTAAGTTTGAAGATATCAATGGTTAAATTGGAGGAGGTTGGCAAAGAGATTAGATTAAAGGGAACATCTATCATCTCTATGGTGACAAGTGTAAAGATACTTCTAGAAGAAGTTGGATGAAAGGGAACACTTAGTGACAAGTGTCACAAAGCTTTTCTCATGAGAGGGCAAAGTGTTAAAGGAAAGGGGACATGGTGGTTAGGATGTGCAAGCTAGGATGGAGTTAGTTAAACCCGGGGTTAGATTAAATGAGTTAGGTTTAGAAGAGGTTAGGTTAGGTGGTTAGAAGTTAGGAGAATTTGAATTTAAAAATTCAAATAATAGGAAAAGGCTAATTAATCTTAACAACTCATAAATTGGTTTATTTTAATTAATTAGGGGATTTAGAAGAAATGAATTTGATGGGGGGAATTAATTAATCAAAGGGGATTGTTGAAATGAACCTATTAAATAAATCCTTAGATTTATTAATAAGTAGATGAAAGGGGGAATTTAATCAAATTGTTGATGAATTCAATTAAATTAGGAAGGGGGATTAATTAAATAATTGCTTATTTAATTAATTATCTTCGGACCATTTTTAGGTGTATACATTTTGCCCCTCTTTGAAGCAACGTGTGGTGGCACATTTATTCAAAGAATAATCTCATTTTGATGTTGATCTTGGTTTGATAGGATGCCCCAGCTATTGATTGATAAATTGTGATACAATGATCCCCCTCAGGAGATCAATTGAGATAATTTATTTTTGGAGTTTTTGGATTTATGCGAAATTGATGTCCCGATTAGAAATGATTTGATGTCTGCAACTGTGATTGATGAAAATGTGAGTTCTTCGATTGTGGTGGTGTGGTTCTTGATTATTGATAAAGTTTGATTGATTAGATTGATAAGATCGAGATTCGGTCTGGTTTGAGGAATGAAACCTCCTGTATAAGACAAAAATGATCAAAGCGTCTGGTTTCAAGAATGATATATCCTGTATAAGACATGATCAAAACGTCTAGTTTCAGGAAAGATACATCCTGTATAAGACATGAGAAAATTGATTTAGATGCGATTGTTTGATAGAATTTATAAGATTGATTGGATAAAGAACTGACAGTTTGTTGATATCAAGTTGCAGTAAGAGTTAGATATGCTAATGTTGGTTCTGATGAGAGGGTAGCATAAAATTTTCGTTTGGTCAACAATATCTAGAGAGATATGAGTCAACATTCTGATTGCATATACACTTATGATGATACCTTGATGATTCCTATGATAGATTTAGCCTTGGATAAAAGAAGCATGTGGGATCCCATGCAATAATGAAATGCAAGCTAAAATGCAATGCAAAGCTACGACCGGACCAGTCACTGGATTATTGCATTTTTGTCATCATTGAGCTTTTGAAATGTGGGAAGTGAGTCCAAACATCAATGGTATAATTAAACCATGATGACCTGAGCATTACTTTCCTGGATTTTGATATGGAAAGTTAACACAAGCATCGAGGTATAATTGAACCAAGATGTCCTGAGTGTTGTTTGCATAAAACAGGCAGTATTAATAATTTCAATATGCAAATCGGAAATGTCTTTAATGATACTCTGGTGATCATATCTTGAGACAAATTTGCACATATTAATGATCAATTTTTAGATAACAAACAAGAAAAATATCATGTTTCTTCCTTGTTCCTCTAGTCAAAGACATCCTGGAGTTACTCAGAAATCATGATAGCGAAAATCGATTATAGAAAAGTTAAAAAATCATGTTAAAATCATTATCCAAAAGATATCATCCTTTGAAAAGTGTGTGATGTGCTTAGAATGACTTTGTGATAGTTTGATGGTTGATAATTTGATCTCGTGTTCACCATTGGATGTGTTTCAATTTTTGCTTGATAAGGGTTGACTAACTATTTGTTCTACCTATTTGATTAAGCTCAGAATTGATCCAAAGTTTTTCCCCCAGCTAAGTGCAGGATTTTGCCCCAAGCCTAGAAACAAATTCATTTTGATATATCCAATGATCCAAACCATGGTGAGAGAGCAGTTGCAATGCCTGCATATGTATAAAGGCTTTATGATGATCAGCACTGATGGAAAATGAATGAATGCAAGCGGAAATATGCATGAACTAATAGATGGAAGAGATAGCTGACAGATAACACCTGTTTGCCAGGTTTTCACCATCTATTTTTATTGAACTTTTTCTCATATTTTTTTTTGGGGGGGTTTTCTTTGTTTTTTCACTGTTTTTGATTTTTTTGCTTTTTCACTATTTTTGATTTTTTTGCTTTTTCACTATTTTTGATTTTTTTGCTTTTTCACTGTTTTTGATTTTTTCTGCTTTTTTCACTGTTTTTTTATTTTTTCTTCTTTTTTCAGACATAGAACTTCTTCAGATGCATGTTATTGATGGGTTCTTCAAGTTGATCTTCATCCTGTGTTGATCTCTGATATGCTCCTGATCCAAATACTATTGTGATCACAAATGGACCTAACCAGTTTGGTTCAAACTTTCCTTTCTTTTCTCGATCTGCCTGATTGTGTAGATTTTCTTTTAGTACTAGTTCCCCTACTTGAAAGATTCATGGTTTGGCCCTATGATTATAGCTCCAGCACATTCTTTGTTGATATACCTTAAATGATCAAAGGCATCTTGTCTTCCTTCATGGATCAATTCTAACTCTTGTAGTCTAGATACTCATTGTTCTTCATCTGGGATGAGACCTTTTAATGATACTCATAGAGAAGGTATATCTACTTCGATTGGAAATATTGCTTCTAATCTGTATACAAGAGAGAAAGGTGTGGCACCTATTGGTGTACAAATACTAGTATAGCAAGCCCATAGAGAAGGGTTCAGTTGAATATGCCAATCTTTGCCAGCATCGTTCACTGTCTTTTTGAGAATTTTCGGAATAGTTTTGTTAGACGATTATGCCTGCCCATTCCCTTGTGGATAGTAGGGTGTGGAGAATCTATGCTAGATTTTGAATTTATCACATAGCTCTTGTACATCCTGATTCTTGAACGGTCGCCCATTATCAATGATGATGGTTATTGGTATTCCATAGCGACAGATGATATAGTTCAAGATAAATGCAACAATTTGTTTTCCTGTGATATTTATGAGAGGTACTGCCTCAATCCATTTTTTGAAATATTCTGTAGCTGCAAGGATGAATTTGTGACCATTAGATGAAGAGGGATTTATTTTTCCTACTATATCAAGACCCCATTGACAGAAAGGCCAAGATGTTGCTAAATCATGAAGTTCTTGTGCAGGTGCATGGATCAAATTCCCTTGGATCTGACATTGTTTCCATGTTCTAGCTATCTGAAAAGAATCTTGTTCCATTGTCGGCCAACAATAGCCCAAGTGTATGAGTTTTTTTGAAAGGGTAAGACCACTTGAATGAGTGCCACAAATGCCATTATGGACTTCACGTAAGGCCTTCTCAGATTCTTTTTGTTCAAGACATCTTAAAAGAGTGTCGTCTAGACCTCTTTTAAATAGGGTATCTGCGACGAGAGTAAAATGGGAGGATTGGCGAATAAAGTTTCTCTTTTGGTTCTTCGATAAGTCGGGAGGTAAGATGTTATCTTTTAGGTATGTGTAAGTTTGGCCATACCGGAAGGAATCATGTCTAATAAGTTGACAAATGGTTTGGGAATCAGGACAATTATAGGCAAGGCAAAACAACTCTTCCATCAGGAATTCATAATGTTGTTGATTTTCCTATGTCTGAAGGAGAGAAGCAAGTGTAGCCATGGCATCCGCTGCTTTGTTGTCATTTCGTGGAATCTGTTTGAAAGTTATTTCTACAAAGTATTTCTTGATATCATCAACCATATTTTTATAAGGCATTATCTTTTCGTCCTTTGTTTGATACTCATCATTGATTTGATTGATGATGAGATGAGAGTCGCCAAAGACTTGAAGTTGTGTAATATTCCATTCTATAGCCATTTCGATACCTGTTACCAAAGCTTCATATTATGTTGTGTTGTTGGTGCATGCAAAGCTTAATTTGTATGCTTTTGGAATTGTATGACCTTGTGGTGTGATGAATAGAATGCCTACTCCTGATCCATGTTGTGTTATATTATTGATGCTTGCTCTCGGACTGATATTTGGGTGATGTATTATAAGATATGGATCAAACCCTGGAATGTCTGTATATGACCAGGTAAAATTGTTTTGCCTCCTTTTGAAGGGTTCCAAGTATTTTTGCCTTGCTACTTCTGATAAAGAGATTGTTGGATGTAGATCAATTGTGTCAATGGTAACTGCCTCTACTGGTTTTATCAGTATAAATGACTTCTCTTGATAAAATTCAGGTAAGGTGTCAAATCTCCCATCTTCTGGCACCTCAAGAAGGTTTTCACCATTAGATGCGTCCTTTGTTTTTACTTTTTCTCGGTCCAATGTTGCCAATAAATGGTTTTCAACATTAGACCTGATATTGCTTTCTTTATTTTCACTTTTGCAACTAGAAGATTTAACACTCACTTGACCTTAAGATACGTTAGTAGAATCCCTGGTGAAAGTTGTTGCAGGTTTGATTTCATTAAGATATAAGGTGTTCGCATATGTGCAGAGTTTGTTGTCATTGATGTCAATATGATGAAGAGTGAACCGGTATATTGAAGTAAGCACTCGCAAGAGAACCGGTATATGTGAAAAAGTGAAGTGGTATGTTTGTCCAAGTGAACCGGTATATTGCAATGTGAACCGGTATATGTGAAAATGTGAACCGGTATATGTGAACAAGTGAAGCAGTATGTTTGTCCAAGAGAACCGGTATGCTGGAATGTGAACCGGTATATGGAATGTTTTGTATCAAGGTTTCATATGGTATGACTACCAGTTGGTAGCCTTAGCTTCAGGGTTTCCGGTTGAAGTGGTCTATGACTATGTGAGTCAACTGATGATATTGTGTGATGTGTTAGCATGGTAATGAAGAACAAATTGTGTTGCCACGTCAGCTCTGTGCACGTGAAGGATCTTGCATGAAGGAGATTGATCCTATCTAGCTTGGGAATGTGCAAAGTCTCTGCAAACAGTGGAGAACGGGTGATGGGTTATTGCCTCCAAGATGCGGTGAAGAACGAATGATGGAGAACATCTTGAGATCTATTCAAGACTGTTGTATTCAAAGTAAAGTGTTCAATGGTCAGGATTGAACCGACTGAATTGCTTAACCTAAATGTTTAGAGTTTAGGGTTTATGCTACCGACCTATCTGTTTCCTATAAGGTTGATGTTGTTTTTCATGTTGAGATTGTTGGAAAATGTTGTGTGTGTATCTAAGTGCAAAGATACGTGATTCTTGCTAGACCAGATATGAGAATAGATACCTGCAGAGTGTGAGTGTAGAAGGAAGGAATTGAAGTGGATCCACATTGGCATTGAGTGTTGTTACCAGATCATTGTAATACCTGTTGACCTCTAACCACTTCAACAGTTAGAAAATCCCTTAACATGGTAGCTTTAACTGGCTTGCTGTAAATCCTTTAACAGGGTGACTCAAAATCATTGAGTTCTAAAAATCCTCTAACAAGGTAACCTTTAACCGGGTTTAACCCTTAATCGGGTATCTTAGCCATCCCTTAACCAGGTGATCCCTAGCAGGATCGGTTACTAATAGAACCTATTGTAAAGTCTTTAACCAAACTAGGCTCCTAACAGAGCGGACTTCAAAAGGGTTCAAATAACAACTTGTGGGTATTCATCCCCATCGTGGTTTTTCCCAGTTGGGTTTCCATGTGAAAAATATGTGTGTTATGTGTGATGCTTTTCATATGATTCTTTGTTATTTTTTGTTAAGTGGTAAAGCATGTTGAACCTGTAAGTCTTTACATTATTGTTAAAGTATTACTAGTGTATGCATATGGGTGAAGTGGAAATAAGATGCTAGATTGTGTGGAAAGCTGAGTTACCGGTTTATGTCTTTCTCTGTGCTTAACCGATAGTAATTTGGTTTAGACCAGGTTATTGCTTGCCAGTCAAATGGCAGGATTCTCAGTCTAACCGGTTCAAGAGAAACTGTTTTTATCAGTACTGATTCACCCCCCCCCCCCCTCAGTACTGGTTTGGTACTAACTGGTCATCATTGATTTATCAATTGGTATTAGAGCATCCTCCAGGTCCTCTGTGTTGTAAACTTAACCGCTTAAGGTAAAGATCCTACTCTAATGATGAAGAGGGAAGGTCCAAAGTTCAACAGAGACAACTTTAAAATATGGAAGGACGGAATGAAGATATACATCAGAAGTATGGGTGCTCAACATTGGAGCTATGTTGAGAATGCTTATGTTATCCCTACTGATACTCTCACCGATGACCAAAAGAGAGAGATTCAGGAGAATGGGCAAGTCATGGAAGCCCTAATTAGTAGTTTATCTGACATTGAGTTTATTGATGTTTAGGACAAAGAGAATCCCAAAGAAGTATGGGATGCCCTTGAGAATATCTATGGCGGTGATGAGCATGTGAAACAAGCTAAGGAAGAAAGCCTTAGGGGAAAGCTTGAAGACATGTGAATGGTTGAAGGAGAGACCATTCAACAATATGGAATAAGAATCAAAACTGTTGTTGGAGATATCAAGAGTGCGAGTGGTAAAATGGAGGACTCCATTATTGTTAGCAAAGTTTTGAGATCCTTATTACCGGTCTATGCAATAAGGGTTGCTGCTATTCAGGAGTTGAGGTCTGTAGACAAGACAAAGGTATCCCTAGACTCCATCATTGCAAATTTAATAGCTTATGAGCTAAATAATTATGATGGCAGTATTTAGAAGACTGAATCAGCCTTCAGAGCATCTGCTGCACCATCCAGAAAAGGCAAAGAAGCTAGTACCAATTGTGAACCAAGACAAAGTAGAGAAATAGATGATGAGGAGATCCTGATGGAATTTGAAGCTCTTCTTGCCAAGAGACTTCCCAAGGGAACCGGTAAATATAGAGGTAAGCTTCCTTTGAAATGCTTTTCTTGTAACCAGATAGGACATATTGTTGTAAATTTCCCTAATGGTGACAACAAGGATAAACCGGAGAGGTTCAAGAAGTTCAAAGGAGGAAACCGGAGAAACTATTTTGTAGCAGTTGATGAAGGTGTCACTAATGAGGAATTAGAAGATGAAGAAAATGAAGATATTGTGTTTGTAGCAGTCAAGGAAGATGTGTCAGACAAGAAGGCTCTTGTCTCCCGCTTTGATAATTCCAATGAGTGGATTATTGATAGTGGATGTTCTCACCATATGACTGGTGACCGGAGTAAGTTTCTATCTCTGGAAGAGTATGCTAGTGGTGTGGTTCATTTTGGTAATGATGCACCATGTATGGTAAAAGGCAGAGGGTCCATCTCTCTGAATGGAAGAAGCAGTGCTGACAATGTGTATTGGGTAGAAGGTCTAAGGCACAACCTTTTGAGTGTTGCTCAACTGAATGATAATGGACTCACTCTAGAATTCAAAAATGGAGTGTGTAAAATCAAAGGAAAGAGTGGTGAACTGATGGCTACCGATATGTAGACCAAAGGTAACCTATTTCAGCTAAATGCTAATGTTAGTACATGTCTTATGGCTAAGTTTGAGGATAGCTGGATATGGCATAGGAGACTCTGCCATGTAAACTTTGACAATATTGTGAAGGCTAGTAAGATCAAGGCAATTAGAGGATTGCCTATGCTAAGCAAACTAGAAAATCCTTTGTGCAGAGAGTGTCAACTGGGGAAAATGTATTCCTCAACCTTCAAAGGTAAACCTTTCACTGTAGACAATTTACTTGATCTTGTGCATTTTGATTTGTGTGGTCCTATGAAAACTAGGAGTCTGCAGGGAGATAGGTATTTTATGATTCATACTGATGATTGCTCAAGAATGATGTGGGTCACATTCTTAAAGGACAAATTTTGAAGCTTTTGGAAAGTTCAAAGCCTTCAGAGCACTTGTAGAAAAAGAAAGTGGTAAGAGGATTAAGTGCTTAAGAACCGATCAAGGAAGAGAATTCACTTCCGGTGAACTCAACCCATACTGTGAAGAGAATGGCATCAAGAGGCAACTATCTGCCCCCTGGACTCCATAGCAAAATGGCCCAGTAGAGAGAAACAACTGGACTGTGGTTGAAGCAACTAGAACTATGTTGATCCAAGGAAAGGTTTCTCACACCTTTTGGAGAGAAGCGGTGAGCACTGTAGTCTACACAATGAACCGAGTACTCATCAAAAAGGGTAAGGACAAAACACCTTATGAGTATTGGACTGGTAAGACACCAGTGGTAAGCTACTTCAAAGTGTTTGGTAGTAAATATTATATTGAGAGGAGTGAACATCAGAGCAAGTTTGATGCTAAATGTAATGAGGGAATATTCCTAGGGTATTCCACAAAGAGCAAAGCTCTCAAATGTTTCAACAATAGGACTCAGAGAATTGTTGAAAGCATCAATGTTAGAATTGATGAAACCTCTGAGAAATCTGAGGAAACTGGCAGTGTGCAAGTAGGAGATGAACTAGTGGTAACCTTCTGGGAACCGGTTGCAAAACAGCCAAGCACCAGTAACAGTGCTCCTACACCGATGGATGTTGATGCTAATGAAGATGAGGATGAAGAAGAAAATCAAGAGGAAACAACTAAGATCATTCCTAGGTATGTAAATCTGAATCATGATCCAAAGAACATCATAGGAGACAAGGATGCAGGAATTCTTACAAGAAGAAAGATCAGAGAAAACTCTTGCATGATCTCTAAATTTGAGCCTAAAACATTCAAAGAGGCGCATAAAGATGAAAACTGGATCAAGGCGATGGAAGAGGAACTTGACCAGATAGAAAAAAATGGTACATGGTCTTTGGTACCCAGACCAAAGCATAAAAATGTCATTGGCACCAAATGGGTTTTCAGAAATAAGTTGAATGAAGATGGCTCAGTGATTAGAAACAAAGCCAGATTGGTGTGTAAAGGATATGCCCAAGAAGAAGGAGAAGACTATGGAGAAACCTTTGCTCCAGTAGCCAGATTGGAAGGAGTTTGTATGCTTCTTGCATATGCAGCATTCAAGGGATTCAAAGTATATCAAATGGATGTAAAGTCTACATTTTTGAATGGAATACTAGAAGAGGAGGTGTATATAGAGCAACCAGATGGGTTTGCACTATCAGAAGACAGTGACATGGTGTGTAGGCTACATAAGGCCTTGTATGGACTAAAGCAGGCACCTATAGCAAGGTATAAATGCTTGCACTCCCATCTTGTGAAGATTGGATTTGAGAGAACAAGTGAGGATAGTAATATCTACCTAAAGTCAGAAGGAGATCAGATTCTGATCTGTGAGGTATTTGTTGATGACATAATCTTTGGAGAAGATGACAACATGAGTCATGATTTTGTAGATGAGATGAAAAAGGAGTTTGAGATGTCACTTATAGGGGAGATTAAGTTCTTCATTGGACTATAGATTCAACAAATGAAAGATGAAATCTTTATCACTCAGTCCAAATATGTCAAAGAGGTGTTGAAGAACTTTGGCATGGAAGGCAACAAACCGGTTGGTACACCGATGGTGACTGGTTGTAAATTATCCAAAGAGGATGACTCGAGGTTAGTAAATGAGAAGGAATACCGATCAATGATTGGTAAATTGCACTATGTAGTACATAGCAGACCAGACATTGCACATATAGTGGGCATTGCCACATAGTTCTAGAAAAGCCCAAGAGAATCCCACTTGGTAGCAGTCAAGAGGATTCTGAGATATCTGAAGGGAACTATTGACTATGGATTATGGTATCCATACAGTAATGATTTCAAGCTTAAAGTGTTTACAGATACTGACTGGGCTGGTAATGTGAATGACCGAAAGAGCACAACCGGTGGTGCATTCTTTCTTGCTGGAAGACTAGTCTCATGGATGAGTAAGAAATAGAGTTGTATCTCTTAGTCTACAGCAGAAGCAGAGTATGTTGCAGCATTTATGAACTATACCCAGACAATTTGGATGAAGCATGTATTAAATGGCTTCAAATTTCCTGTATCTGAATCGGTAAGCATATTTTGTGACAACACAAGTACGATTAACATCTCCAAGAATCCAGTTTTACATTCTAGAACCAATCACTTTGAGCTTAAGTATCATTTCTTAAGGGAAAAGGTTTGGAACAAAGAATTTGTACTGGAACATGTTTCCAGTAAGGAGCAGTTAGCAGACATATTCACCAAGCCTCTACCAAAGGCTACTTTTACCTGTTTGAGAGGTGAATTAGGGGTGTTGGCCCTTGAAGAGGTGAACTAAAGGTGTGTGTTCCACATCAATTAGGACTTACATTGATATATTTTTCTTAGGATTGGTGTGTTGAAGGATGCTACTCCTTAGGGGGAGCAGCATAGTAGATCATAGATGTTTATGCCTTCACTTTGGCATTGTTGTCAAAGGGGGAGAAGATGTGAAGCGGAGAAGATATCTGCAGTATTGGGGGAGAAGATGTAAAGCTCATAGATATCTTTGTATATTGCCATCAATGTCAAAGGGGGAGATTGTTGGCATATGTGCAGAGTTTGTTGTCATTGATGTCAATATGATGAAGAGTGAATCGGTATATTAAAGTAAGAACTTGCAAGAGAACTGGTATATGTGAAAAAGTGAAGCAGTATGTTTGTCCAATTGAACCGGTATATTGAAATGTGAACCGGTATATGTAAAAATGTGAACCAGTATATGTGAACAAGTGAAGCAGTATGTTTGTCCAAGAGAATCGGTATGTTGGAATGTGAACCGGTATATGGAATGTTTTGTATCAAGGTTTCATATGGTATGACTATCAGTTGGTAGCCTTAGCTTCAGGGTTTTCAGTTGAAGTGTTCTATGACTATGTAAGTCAACCGATGACATTGTGTGATGTGTTATCATTGTAATGAAAAACAGATTGTGTTGCCACGTCAGCTCTGTGCACGTGAAGGATCTTGCATGAAGGAGATTGATCCTATCTACCTCGAGAATATGCGAAGTCTCTGCAAATGGTGGAGAACGCGTGATGGGTTATTTCCTCCAAGATGCGGTGAAGAACGAATGATGGAGAATGTCTTGAGATCTGTTCAAGACCATTGTATTCAAAGCAAAGTGTTCAATGGTCAGGATTGAACCGACCGAATTGCTTAACCTAAATGTTTAGGGTTTAGGGTTTATGCTACCGACCTATCTGTTTCCTATAAGGTCAATGTTGTTTTTCATGTTGAGAATGTTGGCAAATGTTGTGTGTGTATCTAAGTGCAAAGATACGTGATTCTTGCCAGACCAGATATGAGAATAGATACCTGCATAGTGTGAGTGCAGAAGGAAGGAACTGAAGAGGATCTGCATTGGCATTGAGTGTTGTTACTAAATCATTATAATACCTATTGACCTCTAATCACTTCAACAGTTGGAAAATCCCTTAACAGGATAGCTTTAACCGACTTGTTGTAAATCCTTTAACAAGATGACTCAAAATCATTGAGTTCTAAAAATCCTCTAACAAGGTAACCTTTAACCGGGTTTAACCCTTAACCAAGTATGTTAGCCATCCCTTAACCGGGTGATCCCTAGCAGGATCGGTTCCTAATAGAACCTATTGTAAAGTCTTTAACCGAACTAGGCTCCTAATAGAGCGGACTTCAAAAGAGTTCAAAGAACAGCTTGTGGGTATTCATCCCCACCGTGGTTTTTCCCAGTTGGGTTTCCACATGAAAAGTATGTGTGTTATGTGTGATGCTTTTCATATGATGCTTTGTTATTTTCTGTTAAGTGGTAAAGCATGTTGAACCTGTAAGTCTTTACATTCTTGTTAAAGTATTACTAGTGTATGCATATGGGTGAAGTGTAAATAAGATGCTAGATTGTGTGTAAAGTTGAGTTACCAGTTTATGTCTTTCTCTATGCTTAACCGGTAGTAATTTGGTTTAGATCAGGTTATTGCTTGCCAGTCAAATGGCAGGATTCTCAGTCTAACCGGTTCAAGAGAAATTGTTTTTATCAATACTGATTCACTCCCCCCTCTCAATACCAGTTTGGTACTAATTGGTCATCATTGATTTATCATAAAGATATGGCCTGGTCATTTGGAAAGGTATCAATAGAAGTATGTCCTTCATTTTCCCAGTCCATAGGTTCAAGAAGGATTAAGGATAAATGATCTTCAGATTGAATTATGTCAAAGATATTTGGGGTCATGATAGAGACGACAGAGCTTTTGATATGTATGTTGATGTCTAGAATGATACTCTTGTCAGAATGACCTCGCATAAGAAACTCTTGATCGTCCTCGGTTAAGTCCATGTCAACCGAATGTGATTTTGATTCAAGTAGGCTAGTTCCTAACATTTGTCCTACATATGTGTGAACTACATCAACGTCTACATCTTCTTCTTCCCTTTCAATTTCAAGTTGCTCTAGTTTGTTTTTTCATGATAGCAAATATTCTTCGGTCCCTTGATCTCTTAGCTGTATTTGTTTTTCCATGTTTGACAAAATTGATGCAAATGATTGTTCCTTGGATTGTGTGATTGAAGTTGCTACCTCTCTATTATGTGAAACAATGACCTCTTGATCTGATTTCAGATTATTACAACATTGTAATGGATTTGAGTCTGCTGATATTGTGATTTCCTGTCCATTGTATGGAAATTTTAAGCACTGATGACATGTTGATGTAATAGCTTGTATGTCATGAATCCATGGTCTCCCCAAGAGTATATTGTATGGTAGGTCCAAGTCTAAAACTTGGCATGTTGTGTCTTTTTGCAAAGGTCCCACTCTGAGGGGTAATACCACAATTCCTTTAGAGTAATGTTCTTCTTAACTAGAGGCTTTGATTTTTATCTTTTTCTGGGGATCAACTGTATATTTTGAATAACCTAGAACACAGACAAGACTCAAAGAACATATGTTCAATGCATCTCCCCCGTCTATCAGGACACGTCTAACAAGCGTTCTATGAATGGGGACTTCAATTTGCAAGGGAGCATTATGGGGATGCTACAATGAATTAATGCTTGGATATGAAGGAGATGGGCTTTGAATATGATCCTCTGAAATAGGTTTGATGGCAATTATGGATATCCCTTGGGGAACTTCATCTTTGGATGTATTCTTTGGTGATGATGTTATGGAAGATTCTTGCAAGCTTTTAGGAGGTGTAGGAATAGATGCCTTTGGAGAGTCAATTTGTTTATAGGGGGATGAGCCATTGCTAGACATAAGTGTACGATTTTTTTGAGATGTATTTGAATTCTTGTGAGGTTTTAACATAGTTGGATTTTGATTTTGGACTTGTTTGATTTCTCTGATATGTTGACTTATTACTTGTATTTTTCTTTGGTATGTCATGTTGATATGGTTTTCAGCTATTTCAAATGTTTCTATTTCCGTTTCAGGGGTTTAATTGTCTAAAAGTTGTTTTGATAAGTGATCAACGGTCAATGTAGATATGCTAGAATGATAGGACATGTAAATATGATTCAAGTGTTTAAAAGTTTGCAAGTTTTTCGATCTTCGATTTTGGAGTGCAATGATGGTAATTTGATAAGAACCAAGTCCAGTAGGAACAATATATCCTACGATGTGGGACAAGATTATCCTAACCAAACATTTCAGTTTCGTGATGGAGGATGATAGATCCTGATGAGAAACTATGTTTGAGTGATCAGTTTACCAAAGAGGGTGATAATGCACTTTGAGATGTTTAGATCTTGAACTTGTTAAGGGTGAGCACTTTGAAAATCCTAAGGTGTTTATGTTCTAAAGTCTAATTTTGACGGATGATAACTTGACCAAGCCAACAAAGGAGACAATCCAAGCACAAAATAATAGATAACAGATGTTTATGAATACTACAAACTAATCAAGCAAAATGACAGACCTGAAAAAGTCATGCAAAGCAGCAGTTTTGGACTGGTAAACATAGAGACTCGTACGACAATAGTTCATGAACCATACGACAAAATATACAATACCTGACGACAAATAAAAAATTTATTTTGAAAGATCAGAGACTCATACGACAAAAATTTATAAACCATACGACACCACAGATATCTCATACGAAAGATCACTTGAATCGTATGACAGAGAACAGGACAATGAAAAATATGTTTGTTTTTGCCGAATTTGATTAGTGAATTTTGGTGTTTTGCTTATGTTTTCTAGATTTAGATGTCTGATTTTTCAATTTAGGAATGAATACATAACAAACACATGATGTGATGAGTGACTCCAAGCATGCTAAACCCTAAGGAAATTGGCTGAGAATGAAAACCTTTGCTTGCTGACTTAGGTACACACCCAATAGCTAATCAGAATACAGCCACTGAGCATCACATAATGGATTCTCAACGCCATATTATCTGACTCCAAATGCTAATGGGAGCAGGATATGGAAAGTGTCTTGGGAGAGTTACTATCTCTCTTGCACAAAGATTATCACCCTTTCGAAGGTGAATCGGGTAGCTTCTATTTTAACCGGCACTAGTAAGGGATTCGTTCAGCGCGTCGGGGTATAAACTCAATTAAGAGATCTCCCAACCTTGAAAACCAAGGTTTGATATAGCCGAAGGTACAGAGGAGAGCTATTCTCGAGCACTGTCATTGACTTGATTTTCATCAAATCACATTTATTTTATAATGGGTCGGATTACTTGGCGTTAGCCGTTCCCACTTAGGTCGTTCCCCTCACATCGGCCATAATGGCTTTAAGAGTTTTTAGCTCCTTGGGAGGGAAGGCCTGCTAAAGATATGCACTAATGAAAGAAAAAGATGAGCCTGGATTTCTGATCACCTACGAAAGGTGAGAGCATACTCACCTATCATCAAAGACACAAAATATATGATTGTTCATTCCTTTAGCAAAAGATAAGTGTGCCTAAATTTTTTTAAGAAATACACAAAGTTTTGTTGAATTCTTAGACAACCTTCAAAATAAATCCATTAGTAGTCATTGATTGGTTTTTTTGAATTTAGTCTTTGACAAGCATATCTTTGACAACGTCCTGCAAAACTTGTTAGGCTACCAAAAATCTCATAAACAGGTCAGGATTAGCATTAATAAAGCTTGGATTAAAACCTGAAACCCTGAAAATGCAGTCTGTTAAAAGTCACAGATACAGAGACTCGTATGACATGATTTAACCTCTGAAATGACAAAGATTTAGATTTCAGACAGAAGCCAAAATAGACTCATACGACACAAGATTGAGCTAATATGAGTCAAGAATTTACCAGCTAGAAATTTGTATGACATGCATTTAGATCTCGTGCGACAGAATAAAGATACTCGTATGAAACAGAATTAGGTTTCATCCCAGCCTAAAAGGTAGTTTGTACGAGATAAATAATTAACTCGTACGACACTCTGAATCAGATCCGGGAGGAAAGAAGTTTTGTTGAAGCTTGAGAGGCCAAAAATGATAATTTCGGCCCCACGGTGGGTGCCAAAATGTCATGCCTGTGAAGTGTGATCCTGCAGCTGCAACACAAAACACTCAATAAATCATTACAGACAATGGTTAGAAAATTAATCAACGAAAGATAAAACCATAGCTAATCGATCTATTGCCTCCTAGTAAATGCGAGTATGAATTTTGCTCTCAGATCTGGTTATGCAAATTCCAGTGAATTGACTACACTTAAATGGAGGATTTAAATGATGAAGATGCATAAGCTAGCAATGATAGCATGATTAAGCTACATGATTTCATGATTATTCTAGAAAATAAGGTAGAATGAAGATGCAATTAAGCTAAAATTGATCATGATAACAATGCTAAAATGATAAACTAAGATTGTATATGCCTATAGTAACAATGCTTGAATGTAAATGAGATGGGACTCGGGATGGGATCCTTTGAACTCCAAAATGGGGTCTATTTATAGTGTTGGCAATATAACAAGGATATTGAGAAGGTTGTTGATGATTATGGACATAACTAATTAAAGATGTTTTACTGTTTTGATATTATTATTTTGTCATTGATGTCAAGAAATTGATTTTCTAATTCAGTATGATGTTGCCATATCTTAAGAAACATGATATGAAGATTATAAAGAAGTCGGTAAAGACACAGGAAAGAATATGATGAATAAAGGGATAAGTTATTCAATGGGCAACTCTACCGAGTCAAACAATGATGAGATCTTGATGTTTTAGATTGTTTTAACATCATACATATGTTGTAAAATGTAAAGGTTAATACTACACTATGTTATCAGGCAAAGAACCTAGTTGATAAACCCTAAGGAACCTAGTCGGTAAACCCTAAGGTTATCGCAGTCGGTTAATGAAGACAAAATGTCTACCGAGTAAAGTTCAGTATTCACTGAGTTGTAACCGAGCTATAACAGAATGCATTAAATGTTTACATGTGATATTTAATGAAAGAAGCTAATGAGCTGGAGCGGATCAATGATTGGCAAGCCGTGGAAGAAGTTTGTTAACAAATCTAAGGCAATGGAAAGTCGGCAAGAATATCTACAGCTCAAATTGAACCACATTACCCTAACACAAGTTCCAAGATGATTGTGCAAGTTCTGAGGCAGGGTAAAACATTTTTTAGATCATAAGATACAATGAACCTGGACAAGATTGAAGATCTGATGGCTATGATTGATCATGGGAAATGTGATCAAGGAGATTAAGCGATTAGATGATTTCTTATAAATAAGGAACTGTTGATAAATAGTGGATGCGGGCAAGTGTATGCACAGGGATGCTACATAGTGATCACCGAGCACAGAAGCTTGAAGACCTGTTGGAATAACAGAGTATTGATGCCCAGCAAATAGACAAGAATAGTTCTATGTCTAGATTGTGTTGAACAAATAAGAATCTGCTTTAGCATTTTAGATGTAAAGTTGCAGATAGATTGTATTACTGTTAGCTTGTGAAAGTAACAGGAAATCTCTTAACCGAGTGGACTTAATAGTCTTATAAGTAAATCCTCTAACAAGGTGACATTCTAAATGAGTGTTTGAAATCCTTTGACAAGGTCACTTCTAACAAAGTGAAGATCCTAACTGATTTGAGGGAAATCCCTTAACCGGGTCACATCTAGCAATGTGTTTTGTAATCTTTAACAGGATTGGCTTTTAACCGAGCATACTCTAGAAGAGTATATTTCTTAGTGGGTCCAAAACCCCACAGTGGTTTTTCCCTATTTGGGTTTCCACGTTAAATCTGGTGTTATGAGGTTTATATTGTTCATATGCTTTTGAGTTTGCATGTTTGACAGTTTTTATTCTATGACTGATATATGTTACCGAGGTTGAATCTAATGTTTTCATTAATGATTAAGTTTGTATGATTCACCCCCCCCTCTCATCTTGTTGGCTATCGGATCTATACTTATATTAAGTATCAGAACTATCATATAGGATTCTCAAGGCTAGGGGTGAGGTGGTAGGAATCAACGGTCAAGATTAAGTCTGAAGATATCAGTGGTTAAATTGGAGGAGGTTGGCAAAGAGGTTAGATTAAAGGGAACATCTGTCTTCTCTATGGTGACAAGTGTCAAGAGACTTCTAGAAGAAGTTGGATGAAAGGGAACACTTAGTGACAAGTGTCACAAAGCTTTGCTCATGAGAGGGCAAAGTGTTAAAGGAAAGGGGACATGGTGGTTAGGATGTGCAAGCTAGGATGGAGTTAGTTAAACCTAGGGTTAGATGGAATGAGTTAGGTTTAGAAGAGATTAGGTTAGGTGGTTAGAAGTTAGGAGAATTTGAATTTAAAAATTCAAATAATAGGAAAAGGCTAATTAATCTTAACAATTCATAAATTGATTTGTTTTAATTAATTAGGGGATTTAGAAGAAATGAATTTGATGGGGGGAATTAATTAATTTGAATTAATTAATCAAAGGGGATTATTGAAATGAACCTATTAAATAAATCCTTAGATTTATTAATAAGTAGATGAAAGGGGGAATTTAATCAAATTGTTGATGAATTCAATTAAATTAGGAAGGGGGATTAATTAAATAATTGCTTATTTAATTAATTATCTTCAGGCCATTTTTAGGTGTATACACCAGTAAACTCAAGGAAGAATAAACCACTCTACAACATAGGGGTGTGACCTAAGAGGAATCTACTCAAATACAAGTATGGCACCTCAAAACCATCTTCGGGCCAAGGTTCACATAGTCGATATGGTCTCCACACCACTGTATCCATGTCATCCAAAGCCCGCCTCCAATACTCCAACTTCCTGAGCACCAACTGGGAAGCAACCTAGATATACATTATCACATACGATATCCCTGCTGGCCTGAATCTCTCCCCAAGCGAACAAATCACTGCTATGTGCTCCCATGCCCAAATCTGGAGAAGGCTGCACCCAAAAGCTAAACTGACTGCATCATCATAAATTACTTGATGGAGCTCATGATATAAGTGTGCAAGCAAACATATCCCCCACACATATCATGTGTTTGACTGCACTATCTATTGTATAACTCAACCCTATCCAACCGACAACCCATGAGATCTCCTGTTAGGAATCAGGAAGCTACTGATCAAGCCTGCTAATACTGAAGGGAGTGGGGCATAGCTATCCACCATGTCCTGCCAAGCCACTGAGTAACCAACAATATGAGGATCACTGAACACCTCACGCAGAGCATTTGTCCCACCAACCTCCTCCACATCGTACACGGCCAGCTCTCTTGTAATCGGAATCTGAAGAATTCAATAAACATCCTCGGGTGTCACTATAATCTCACCTATCGGTAAATGGAAAGTATTATGCTCGTTATTCCATCTCTCGACTAGCATGGTGAGTAGTGCCCCATTCTTCTGATAGGGCAACATGTGCAACAAGTGAATGAGACCGCAAGCCTCTATAATTGCCAAATCATCGACAGTCAATCGATCTCTCATGACAAACATTTTCAGGTATTTCTCTCAAAGCATGAGAACCCCTCACTAGATCTATATCAACAAAAGGTATTATTCAGTTTTATCTATTTTAAGCCATCAAGCAATCACCAATCAAACAATAAAGGCATCTATCAAGTGACGACAATCACAAAATTACACAAGGATTATCTAATCAATCAATCAATAACTCAGGCATCATATTGAGAATCATATCAACAACTTCATTCCAGGGCTCATATCAAAAATCAAGTATCATATCAACGACCAAGTTCCATATCAAAGATCAATTAGACTAATATCAAAAACCAATCAATCAAGTTTCATATCAAACAATTATCATATCATCAATCAAGACTCATATCGAAGATCAATCAATCAATCATCTCCATATTGAAAACCAAATCAAGAACCATATCAAAAAACCAAGTTCCATATCGATAAGAAAACCATATCAAAATCAGGACCCATATCAATAAGAGACCCATATCGAAATCAGGACCCATATCAAAATTTAACTCATATCAAACCCAAAACCATATCAAAATCATGACCCATATTGCTTCAGGACTCATAACGATAATTGACTCATATTGATAAATGGACTCATATCAAAAATTGACTCATATCGACAAGTGACCCATATCGACCTCACAACATATCAACTTTGACCAAACTTGACCCATATTGATAAATGAGCCATATCATATCGACTCAAGACACAAACATCAACATATCGATAATAAAACAATGAGAATGAACCATACTGACACATCAACAAGGTGAGAAAACTCATAATGAACGCACATGTCAAAAATCTCTTTAAAAAAAAATGGCGCTCTGTATCAAATGTGCTAAAAAAGTCATCATATGTGCAGTTTCAAAAGTGCTAAAATTTTCATCATATGCGCTAAAAATCTCATTATATGCACTAACAATTTTATCATATGAGCAACAATAAACTTCATATGCACTAACATCCTAGTCATATGCGTGATAATCCTACTCAAATGCACTATAATCTACATCAAATGTGTTATCTAAAAATTCAAATGCGCTATGACTTAAATCAAATGCACGAAAATAAAATTCGAATGCGCGAAAAGAAAAATTAAATGCGCTAAAACATTCAAAAACTAAAAAAGCAGAAAAAGCCCTAGAAAAATTCATAAAACTTGCAAAATCTAGCAAAAACTAAGTTAAAAATTCACAAAGAGGGTTAAAAGTTGAACTTACAGGTGCGCTATACTTCGGTGGCCTCTGAAATCGCTGAACTTGCTCAAATCGATGAAGATGGTAGGAAGGTGTCATTTCTCTTCTTCACTCCAAAGCTCCAATTCTCAAATGACAAGTGTGCAAATGAGGTGGAAATGGGCCCTTGGAGGCTTATATAGCCCATGTTGATGCAGGCGGTTGTGATGCCTTAGTGGACGTGTGGGGCATGTATGCACTATCCCCACATAGTCCTAACCCCATTTTTAAATATCATTTTTTACTAAAATCTGTAGAGCAATAAATTTTAAAAAATCAAAAAAAATCAAAAAATAATTTATCCTTAAAAATTAAAAAATTAAAAATCTAAAAAATCCAAATACATCGAAAAAATAAAAAATCGCTAAACGTTAAAAAATCGTTGTGCTTCGTAAGATACATTTTTTCTCAATTTATTGACCGAGGGGGCATATCATCACCATCATATCAACATCATCATCGGTCTCATATCAGCTTCATATCAACCAATCAAGTCACATCAACACATCTTATCAAAATCAATTTTTCATATCCAAGGAATCATATCGACAATTCTCGCGACAACATCATATCAGAAAATTTTGATGACAAATTGAGTGTTTTTTTTAATCAACATGTGGTCACACGTTAACTCAAAGAGGGGCAAAATGTAGACAACTAAAAGTTGCACAATGAATTAAGTGAATTTTATTCATTTAATTATCCCTAATTATTCCAATTAATTAAATTAAGATTTAATTAATATCCCTATTCTTCTAATTGACCTTTTAATCAAATTAAAGATTTGATTAAATCTCCTTCTTGTAGCCTAACCTATTAATTAAACTAAGGTTTGATTAAGTACCCTTACCCATTTGATTGAGAAAATCTTATTTATTTAATTAAAATCCCTTTTTCTCTTTTTGATTAAATTCACATTTAATTGAAAAATCCCTTTGCATTTAAATAAGTCAAAATTTATTTGTAAATCCCCCCACTTGCAAAATCCTACAAATGCAAGTTGCATCCCTTTTGGGTAAATTAAATCATTTTAATTTAACTAAAAAATCTATTTTCTCTCACCCACTTGCAAAATCCTACATCTCCCACTTGCCTCCTAATCATCCTTCTGGAACCTATCTAATCCCCGTGTTATCCTAATTGATCCATTTTATTTCTTCTTAGGTTTCTCACACATGTGTGAGCACATATCCCCTTTCTCCCAAGGTGGGACCACACTTGTGGGACCACATTTACTTTTCACCCTCTCCCCCTTGTGACACTTGTCACAAGGCTAAGCTTGCAAATCTGGGACTGCACTTGTGGGACCACATTGATCCTCGCCCTCTCCCCCTTGTGATATTTTTCACAAGGATAAGCCTTCCAACTTGGGACCACATTCCCCCTTCATTCTTGACCCTTGATTGGTAATCAATCTTGTCCATCCATTCCTAAGTCTTCAACTCTATAATATGAGCTCTTATCTCATATAAAAAAATCCCAATCTTGTGCATCAAAATTATAGTCTTTTGCAGGTTATCAAAGGACCTCATTTTGTCATCTCCAAGCATCCAAGCATTAGCATCAAGCATCCATCTCATAGAATTTAGATTCATTTGACCTCATATTTTAGCTTGATTCTACATCTTTTCTAGCATGGCATATTCACATAGCTTAATTAACTCATCTAGCATCATCTTAACTTTCAATTTGGAATTCATCTAGCATCTTAATCATCTAGTTTTGTATTTCATCTTCATCATCTCATCTTAGCATATCACTAAGATCTTAGTTGCATTCCATTTAGATCTTAGAATCATACAAATCTCTCATTCTCTAGGTTTTCATCCAAGAGATCAAGTGCTCTTCCAAGTGAGGGCCACCTTGAACCTTGAGGATCTTAAGAGATAGAAGAACATGGGATGTGCTTAGAGATTGGTTTTTCAAAACTAGCTCTTGGTTTTGAATTTTGATTTATAACCTCTAACATAATGTTTCATGTTTATGTTTTAGATGTTTTCCCCTCTTGCAGGTTGATACCACTTTTTTGGCATACAGATATGATGGAGATGTAGAGAGGAAACAAGGGGGAATAAACAATTTTTCACTAGACACTACCTGTGTATGCAACATGTCTATAGGTTGAGAAATAGAAGGATATTAGGAAGAGAGGTGATAACCGTGAGTCCAAGGAGGGAGAAATGAATACCTATACTTGCTTAGGGCAAGATGCATTAATAGTCCCTAAAGCAACTAGAAGTAGCACAAAATATGGAGCAAACAAAAGTGCAAAAAGTAAGTAACAACATAAGCTATAAAATGAATGGATTTAGATGTAGCAAAAGTAGACACCAAATATTTACCCCCAGCTTTCAAAGTAGCATCATGTTCATTATTCTTCAACTATTGATGACACTTACACTTTCATGGAAGATGGTTATGACAGATAGGAACTAGGAAGATAATGTTGAGAAGATAAGGTAACATTATGATCCTTAAGAGAGGTCATTGGTGCCATTACTTGCAGAGAAGAATGCCACACTAATGAGGTAAGAGGTGCTACAACAACAAGAATTGTGGAATTGGTTGTAGATACCTTTCCTATTTTATATTCTAGGAGAAGTCTAAGGAATCAGATGAGCCCTTAGAGATTGAGATATCGGTTCCAAAGGAGATGGGTGAGTACATGGAGAATATTTACCCTTGTGGTACAAAGTAGGAAAAGAAATATCTACAATGACGATACTTGAACTGAAATGGAGAGCAAGCCTTAGACTTTTTAGTCTGGATGCCTTTTCTTTGTCTATGTTAGGAACAACCATAGGAATATAAAATACTATTGGAGGATACATGGTCCTTGATGGACATGAAGGCATACGAGCTTGACCTTAACTCTTGATAAAGAGGGAGTAGAAAATAAAGCATGTTGTACTACAAAAGAGAACACGGATGGAGGAGTAGAGTCAGATGTGGGGGATGTTGGTATTATTGGAATTAAGTTGTCATTGATGTCAAACCGGTTTGGCAAGGTCACCGGTAAGTAAGAAGTGGTGACTGGTACAAAGGCATTTTGTTGGTCATACCGGTAAGGTTAACTAAACATGTAGTCAACCTTGGTCAATAAAGAATGTCAAACCGACATGGGAATCCAAGCAAAGGTGGATATCAACAAGCATGACAGCTAGATACTAGGTGGAGATATTGTATAGGTTGGTGGAGTGTGCATCGACGTAACAAATCTACAAGAAGGTCATCTTTTATGAGGAACTCGCAAGTCACGGAGGATGCCAAGGGATTGCGGCTCGAGGAAGGCAAGCTGGCAATGCGACTGAATAGATCATGCAAGAAGATTTGAACTTTGTACTCGTTTGGTGAAGGAAACAGCAAATCCATTAATGGCGAATGACAAAGAAAAGAAGAAAAGCATGGTGGAAACATCTAGACATAGAAAATGCACATTGGAATGTGAATATTTGTAGGTATTGATCGTTGTCATGAATATCTTATCCCTGGAAAAGTAGATCAAATCAAATCGGATTCGGATCGAGTTGGAGAAGGAAAAACCTAACACGACAGTGTTTGAATGTGCTCTTGGCCAGAATCCACGTATATAAATAGATGAGCTTGAAACAGAAAGGATGTATGCTAGAGGGGAAGAATCATCTCCCTTAGAATTTATTTTAAGAAAGTTGCATAGTGAGTTAACAAGAAAACCGGTGAGAGGGTTTAACCGGCAGTGATAGAGTACCGGTATAAATGTAGCGGGTCTAACAGATGAGCAAATTGGCGAAGTGTGATTGATCAAGAAGGAATCCAAGTGTGAGGTAGTGAGTGGTGAGGCTATGTGTGTGTGTGTGTGTGTGTGTGTGTGTGTGTGTGTGTGTGTGTGTGTGTGTGTGTGTGTGTGTGTGTGTGTGAGAGAGAGAGAGAGAGAGAGGGAGGAGGCTAAGAATTAGAGAGTGATTTCATAACCAGTAGTGCGAGATTTAGTAAAGAAGAGAAGACTATCAGCCGACAGTAACCTATTTGATCAAGAGTTGCAGAACTTATTTACAACAAGAAGCTATAATTGTATCTAAATTGTATTTCAATGTACATCACTAAGTTGGAGCTTGGTGTAGGGGTTGGTGATCCTTGGGTTGGTGCACCTTGGGTTGGTGCCCTAAATCTTTGTAATTCACTGATTTACTTGTGAGGCTGGATTGGAGCAGTAGTCTCTAACAACATTTATCACCAAGGTTTTTCCCATATTAAGTTTTCCTCATACATCTCGTATTGTGGGTTGCATTTGTGT